>NC_069500.1:41276715-41504215 GCF_027579735.1 Bombina bombina | reverse complement strand
TGGCCTAGCTAGGTTCTAACCTGTTGTCCCACGTGGCTGAGTTCCGTGTCCGCTCCGCTCCTGTCCTCCTCCTACACTCGGCTCCTCCTGGCCTGGCCCCTGGGACCGGTCACTCTTCTCCATGCCGCCGGCGACTGCAGTGGCACGTGCGGCACATAGACACAGTAGTAGTCTTGACTAGTGACTACTGACATCTCTCCTCGAGTCCTCCAGGACCTCCTAGTTGCTCCTTCAGGCTTCAATCTCACCGCAGCTGCTGCCTGCCTGTCACTGACTGACTCAATGAGGCTGAGCTCGCTGTCAGTGTCAGGCCAGCAGCACTTTTAAATTCGGCAGAGATGGGCACGCAGTGGTAGGCTGCAGCAGCAGAAGCTCCCTCTCTTCTTCTTCTTCCCGCTGCCCTAACAAGCCCGGCGCGACGTCGTCGTCACGTGACTAACACGTCACTCACTCTGTCAATCAGCAGGCAGTGCTGAATGCTGATTGGCTGAGTGATGTAGAGCTCATCATGGAGGCGGTTTAGAGAACCGCCTCCATTGGAGCTACTGAGGGCCCGGCGAGTCACCAGTGGGTGGCGCAGCTACAAGCAAAGAGAGGATTGCAATTTAAATCCATTGTTGCGCAATTATTGGAGGGCAGCGGACCGGCTCACTGCCTCCTAATTGCGCAACAAATGGAAATGCTAACTGATTTTGGCTGCTGCGCAAGCGCAGAAAAATAATATAATACTGATGTGTGTGACTGTGTACATTTTGTAAAATCGCCAATAATAATTAAAAAAAACTACTTTTTTTTATTTTAAATAAATATTATTTAAATCTTTTTTTTCCCTGATTGGACAGGGTAGGCACTGCCTCCCCTGCCTCCTATTACTGCACGTCACTGGTAGAGAGGCAGAGCAGGAGTAGTGAAGGTTAGGTGTGAGATAGTTATAGGCATTCAGTGTTAGTGGGGCATGCTAGTGGGAGTAACCTGCACTTTTTTTCAGACACATCGGCACAAGATTGATATGTTTGAAACAGCGAAGTGCAGGTTGCGAGGAGCATAGTGGCCATGTTTATCTTGCCCGCTAATACCGCTATCAGCTGTTGAAACAATTTTGCCTGAGCTAGTTGATGCCGGTGTAGTAAAAATTATGTTCCCACTGCAATATTTGAAGTGTGCCTACACTGAAACTATTTTTAGTTTCAGTGAGCTCACTGTCTGCGCCGTGTAGGCATACTTCAAATAGGCCCCTCCCCACAGCAAAATGCCTACGAGTTGTGATTGTCATCTATGCGGTTGGTGACATCACGCTCCCATTGACTTCTATGGGAGAGACATTGCAGCTCACTGGCATTGCTCGTACACGCCTCTTTTCTTAGAATATATCAACAGACGGACTGCGAGGAGTTTCAGTCGATACTTTGAATATCAGTGCCTCGGTCTCCAGACTGAACCAGAGGTGCTTTTCCTTTTGTTCCCTATTCTGAAGAAAGGAACCAAAAACGATTAGAAGCTTTAGATTTTCTTCTAGACTTCCTGTCCTGAGGAAAAAAAGCCCCTTTACCTCTAGTAACAGTAGATATTATAGAATCTAAATCAGAACCAAACTATTTATTTCCCTGAAAGAAAAGAGATAATAATCTGGAGTTTGACACCAGACCAGGATTCCAGCCATAAGGCTCTCCCCTGCAAAGACTTCCAAAGATATGCTTTTGACATTAATCTGCATAATATTAATACAGCATCACAAATGAAAGAATTAGTACTCTTGAGTAAACCCAATAGATTTGCACTAGCAGAGTCATTAGAATACTGTTCTGAAAGACTAGACAAGCAGTAAGTAGATGCAGCCACTACATCAGCAATAGAAATAGCTAACCTAAGAATATAACCTACATGAAAAATGGCCCTTCTATAAAAATACTTTAACTTTCTATGTATCTTTAAAAGAAGTACTGTCTTGCAAAGGAATAGTAGTATGTTTAGCCAGAGTTCAAATGGCCCCATCAACCTTGGGAACTGTTTCCCACAAATCAATATAAGCAGCAGGTAAAGGTATAATTGTAAAAACCTTGCAGTAGGGTTAAATGAATTACCTAGCTTAGACCATTCGCTAGAAATCATGTCCGAGCCAGCATCAGAAATTGAGAAAACCTCAGGGAGATTAACAACAGTCTTAAAAACTGATTTTAAACAATTACAAGGCTTACCATCAGAAACTTTAGGATCTTCAACCACTAAAGTAATTATAAGACCTCCGTTAAAAGAAAACAAATATGTTCAGTTTTAAACCAAAAAGAGGAAATATCAGGATCAACATCAGATGAAGATTCGTCATCACTAGAAGAAACTTCACCATCTGAACACATAATAGTATCCCCAGATAGTACTTTGTAGATGATAAAATCTGAACTGATTTTACTCTTGTTTGAAGGTGGGAGAGCCAGCGCCTCAGAAACTTACAGCTTTGATAAAATAAATTTACAATAGGTGAAACCATTATAACTAGTATACTCCTGTAAGGAACAAATAGAAGTTGCATTAATACCCAAAGTAACAGCATTAGGTTGGTCTGATTGCATTAATAGTTCTAAACATGAGCCACATAAATGAGCTGGAGAAGGCACTTCAGCTTTTTAACAATAAGCACACCTAATAATGGTAGAAAGGTGTCCAGGGGACTCAGTTTCTGTAATAAACTCTATAGCACCTTGAAAAAACTCTTGAGGAATGGAAATCACTAACCCTCTCCTAAGTAACATTTTAAATAAACTCGTAGGTACAATGTGTGCTAAGCTGAACTGCAAAACAAAGCAGGAGACATTACCATAAAATCCAAAGGCAGATAACGCTCATCAGAAAGAAATAATGCGCTTGCAATAGCGAACAGCTTAAAGAAAATTAAGAGCGGCAAAACCTGATGTGCGCATAGCCTAGGACAAATATGCGCTAACCCAAAGTGTGTAAACCGGCTCATGCGCAAAAATACTATAGGTATTCTAAAAGGGGTGCGCTAACCAGATAAGCATTAACCCTACATGCGCAATTGCGACGTACGTAAACCTATAGGCCGACGCGTGCAAAACAGTAAGGGAATAGTGAAAAGGATTCTGTCCCAGGAACATAGCTATGGAGCGTCTAAAATGTATAATACATTATAATTTAAAAATAGTCACTCGTCCACCATCAAAGAAGCAGCAGACAGCCAACCAGTACTGAAACAAATCAGCAGAGGTTATGGACTAGGAGTACATTATAGATCCATAAAGACAGGAAACAGACAAATCCCTGCGACTAATTAACCCCTTAGTGACTACAGCATTTTTCAATATTCTTACGGTTTGGGACCAGGGCTATTTTTACATTTCTGCGGTGTTGGTGTTTAGCTGTAATTTTCCTCTTACTCATTTACTGTACCCACACATATTATATACCGTTTTTCTTGATATTAAATGGACTTTCTAAAGATATCATTATTTTCATGATATCAAATAATTTACTATAAAAAATTATAAAATATGATTAAAAAAATGAAAAAAACACACTTTTTCTAACTTTGACCCCCAAAATCTGTGACACATCTACAACAACCAAAAACACCCATGCTAAATAGTTTCTAAATTTTGTCCTGAGTTTAAAAATACCAAATGTTTACATGTTCTTTGCTTTTTTTTGCAAGTTATAGGGCAATAAGTACAAGTAGCACTTTCTATTTACAAACCATTTCCCCCCCCCAAATATAGCGATAGTTACATTGGAACACTGATATCTGTCAGAAATCCCTGAATAACCCTTCATATGTATATATATATTTTTTTTAATAGATGACCTAAAATATTGATCTAGGCCCATTTTGTTATATTTCCACCATTTCACCGCCAAACGCAATCAATAAAACAAAATTGTTAACTTTTTCACAAACTTTAGGTTTCTCACTGAATTTATTTACAAACAGTTTGTGCAACTATGGCACAATTGGTTGTAAATGCTTTTCTGAGATCCCCTTTGTTCAGAATTAGCAGACTTATATGGCTTTGCTTTTTGGTAATTAGAAGGCCTCTAAATGCCGCTGCGCACCACACTTGTATAATGCCCAGAAGTGAAGGGGTTAATTAGATAGCACGTGATACAAACAAAATGTGAATATATTGATCAGGAACACTTCCAAACTTGGCTTTCTTAAAAACTACAAATCCCCACTATAGTTAACTCGAATGTACAAAATAAAAGAAAGCGCATAAAATGCAGGTTTGGATATAGTAATGTCTTATAACTCTAAAAATATATCATAAAGAATCTCTAAAACCAATATTTACATAAAACAAATTTAATTAATGTAGTGATAGGATAAAACAAACATATATATTCGACATATAAAATCAACAAATAAATGTAAAAGTATAAGACACCGGTGTCAAAAAGTGGTAAAAAATTGTAAAAACTGTTGAAAAAATATAAATTTGTTAGTTAAAAAAAGAATAAGTGCATGCTGATAGTCTTAATGATACCTAAAGTGGATCTCTGTGATGAAATTGTATTCAAGTCTTATGTAAATATGAATGAAACTTCTTTTGAATATACCTAACCCACCAGAGTATAGTGTATTCCTCCGTATATCAAGGCTGGAGATCATATATGCGTTAGTATAAATATACACTTTAATGGTTGTCCTTTGTGCGTATGTGATATGAAGTTGCAGATGTTTATCCGGTTTTTAAATATCTTCACTTATATTCACTAAATGGGAAGGAGCTAGAGTAAAGTGTTTGCCGGCCGGTGTTGTGGTCTCAGCGTTCGCTTGAAAATTGTCTCTCCACGTCACTGATCACCATGTCACATCCAATTGGTGGTAGGCGCTCTTAGAACTGTGGAAATAGTAGTACCTCAATGTTTTGTTTCTCTTATTTAGCATTTTGAAACAGGATGTAGCAGTAATGTTGCAATATTCCTGTAAAAGCAATCCTCCGTTGTTTTCACCACGAGGAAAGTGTTGCTCTTTTCCCTCCTTTAGGCATCGCCGACACCTACATTATAATTATTAACCCCTAATCTGCCGCTCCGGACACCGCCACCACCTACATTATACTTATGAACCCCTAATAAATCTGTTGCCCCCAACATCGCCAAACAATACATTATATTTATTAATGTGAAGAAAAATTAAAATAAACACTTTATTAACAAATATGCAATGACAAACAATTATATCTGTAATTGGATCAGATTTATAAAAGTGGGAAATCACCATCCACTCTTAAATATTCACTGGAAACTGAACCAACAAATTAAAAAACATTAAAAAAGGACTATGTGTCCAGAGGTTCTGATGTTATTGCACAGAAAACAGAGCAAAAAGAGAGCTGAAGTGAGTACAGGAATAAATTCAATCACACAAATCACACAGACTATGCGCTCAAAGGCGTCCTCCTGCCTGCGTACTGCTGGGATTCAACCCAGTCAGCCGATTGCTAGATAGATTCCCTGTCACTAAAAGTCACACACATAACAGGAATTCACTCTGTTATTCTGCATATTAGCAGCATGCTATTGTTACACAACTAGCTCAAATTTTACTCTGGATGGCCTGTATGGTAAACAGATAGATACAGTGTGTCACCAGTTATCACTATATGACACCAAAATCAATGAGCGTTTAATTTGTATCTTTCTTATGGTGGATAGTTACAGACGATTACCAATATTGTATTAGCCCAATATACAATAGTCTAGAGTTTCTATATGTACAAACAGTTTACAGCATTCATGATGCACCTAATACAATTGCGTATAGAGTTAGTATGAAATATGGTAGCGATAGAATTGAATATAAGGTAATCAACGGAACTAAAGTTACAAGCCGTTCATTCAGTGCACAACATGCGCGCCTCTAAGACACGCGTGCGGAGTGGGTCCATCTTCAAGACATCCGATGCGGAGCATCCTCTTCATCCGACGGCTAACACTGAATGAAAGTTCCTTTAAATGACGTCATCCAAGATGGCGTCCCTTCAATTCCGATTGGCTGATAGAATTCTATCAGCCAATCGGAATTAAGGTAGAAAAAATCCTATTGGCTGATGCAATCAGCCAATAGGATTGAGCTGGCATTCTATTGGCTGATTGGAACAGCCAATAGAATGCCAGCTCAATCCTATAGGCTGATTGGATCAGGTGTAATTAGTTTAAAAATCTTGTAATTTGTTTATTATTTCCTGTATTTAGTGGGGGGGGGGGTTTGTGGTACTTTAGCTAATTTTATTTAATTGTATTTAATTGTATTTCATTTAGGGAATTAATTTAATTATAGTGTAGTGTTAGGTGTAATTTTAACTTAGGTTAGGTTTTATTTTACAGGTACTTTTGTATTTATTTTAGCTAGGTAGTTATTAAATAGTTAATAACTATTTAGTAACTATTCTACCTAGTTAAAATAAATACAAACTTGTCTGTAAAATAAAAATAAACCCTAAGCTAGCTACAATGTAACTATTAGTTATATTGTAGCTAGCTTAGGGTTTATTTTACAGGTATACCTCACTTTACAGCGCTTCTCTAATACAGCGCTTTGTGGAGCTGAAGTTCAACCTCCAAATATTTGAAACAGTGCTATAATCTTCGTGAGATTGCAAGAAAAGTGACTGGCACCATTTTGTTATGTGCAATTCACTTTGTTTATAGCATTACAGTGCAATCTGTGTCTCAGTGTTATAGTCTGGCAAAATTTACTACAGTAATTGTCACTATTTTACAGGTACAGTATTTATTGAATACTGTGCTGTGCTAGTGTTAAACTTAACATAGCAATATTGAACCTTTAATATAAGTTAGTTTAAACATGTTTTTAAGTTTTTAAACACACTGGCAAGTGAAAAGATAGCTAAAACTGCCTTGTTTCACTTTAAGGCGGCTTTCACTTTACAGTGGGGCTCCGGTCCCTAACCCGCTGTATGAGCGGGGTATACCTTTATAGGTAAGTATTTAGTTTTAAATAGGAATAATTTAGTTAATGATAGGAATATTTATTTTGATTTCTTTTAATTATATTTAAGTTAGGGGGTGTTAGGGTTAGACTTAGATTTAGGGGTTAATAACTTTAGTATAGTGGTGGCGACGTTGGGGGTGGCAGATTAGGGGTTAATGAATGTAGGTAGGTGTCAGCGATGTTAGGGCCGGCAGATTAGGGGTTCATAATATTTAACTAATGTTTGCGAGGTGGGAGTGCGGCGGTTTAGGGGTTAATACATTTATTATAGTGGCGGCGATGTCCGGTTCCGCAGATTAGGGGTTACATTTTTATTTTAAGTGTTTGCGATGCGGGAGGGCCTCGGTTTAGGGGTTATTAGGTAGTTTATGGGTGTTAGCGTATGTTTTAGCAGTTTAGTTAAGAGTTTTATGCTACGGCGTTGTAGTGTAAAACTCGAAACTACTGACTTTAAAATGCGGTACCAGTCTTGACAGGAGAGGGTCTACCGCTCACTTTTTGGCAGACTCGTAAAACCGGCGCTATGCAAGTCCCATTGAAAAAATAGGATATGCAATTTACGTAAGTGGATTTGCGGTATTTCCAAGTCTGGCCAAAAAAGTGAGCGGTGAGCCTGTACCTTCAAAACTCGTAATACCAGCGGGCGTTAAAAAGCAGCGTTAGGACCTCTTAACGCTGCTTTTTAAGCCTAACGCACAACTCTTAATCTAGCCGTTTGTTTCTTAATTTTGGTATCTACAAAGTATATTTTCTTTGTTACAACCATTACAATCTTTGGTCTCCCAAATAGAGACTATGAAACAGTGTATATAACACAATATTTTACAAAAAGGAATTGAAAAATCTTAAACAAATAGCAATTTAATTTTAAACAAAAAAGAATTTTATATAAAAAGGAATATAATTTTCCCAATTCAATTCATATAAAAGTACTAGCGATCAATATGGGTTTCTATAATTCATCAAATATTATAAGACTAGTCCTAAAGCCCGTTCACACGGGCCATTTTTTGCAGTACAGCGGCCCCACCCCTTGCTCTCTCCCCCTCTCTTTTGTGCTCTCTCCCCCTCACTTTTGTGCTCTCTCCCCAGCTCTGTTGCGCTCTCTCTCACTCCACCTCTCTTTTGCTCTCTCCCCCCTCTCTTTTGCTCTCTCTCTCCCCCTCTCTTTTGCGCTCTCTCCCCCTCTCTTTTGCGCTCTCTCACGCTCCACCTCTCTTTTGCTCTCTCTCTCCCCCTCTCTTTTGCTTCCTTTCCCCCCCTCTCTTTTGATTTCTCTCCCCCTCTCTTTTGCGCTCTCTCCCCCTCTCTTGCGCTCTCTCTCCCCCTCTCTTGCGCTCTCTCTCCACCTCTCTTTTGCGCTTTCTCCCCCTCTCTTTTGTGCTCTCTCTCTCTCCCCCTCTTTTGCGCTCTCTCTCTCCCCCTCTTTTGCGCTCTCTCCCCCCTCTCTTTTGCGCTCTCTCTCCCTCCTCTCTTTTGCTCTGTCTCTCTCTCCTTTTATTTGCTCTCTCTCTCCATTCCTCTTTCTCTCCATTCCTCTTTTTTGCTCTTCTCTCCATCCCTCTCTTTTGCTCTCTCTCTCTCCCCCCTCTCTTTTGCTTTATCTCTCCCCCTCTCTTTTGCTCTCTCTCCCCCCTCTCTTTTGCTCTCTCTCTCCCCCCTCTCTCCCCCCTCTCTTTTGCTCTCTCTCTCCCCCCTCTCTTCTGCTCTTCCCCCTCTCTTTAGCTTTTTCCTATCTCTTTTTGTGTCTTCCCCTCTCTTTCTATTTCTCTCCCCTCTGTCGCGCCGACCGTGTCCGGCCACGCCCCACCACATGCCTGGTCCCGCCCAGCCATGCCCACACTTCCACCTGGCCATGCCCACGCTCCAGCCCAGCCACGCTCCTGTCCGGCCGCACCCACTTTCGCCGCAAACAGCATGGATTGTCAGGTAAGGCCAGGTGTGTTTGTCCTTGTGCTGTCTCTATTGCGCATGACAGCTTCAGACAAACACACTTGGCCTTTTATATAATAGGATATGGTACCAGCTTTACTTAGAAGCTAAAACCTAATATAACTCCCCAAAAAAAGTTTTAATCTAGTTGCTGAATAATTAAAAGATATTTAAAAATTATATTTACAGATCCTTAAAAATCTGAAATTCTATTTGAAACCAATTACGTTGTTGATACCTAATGTGGAAAATACCTAACATGGCAAATGTATGATACTGGGTAAAGCATGAATTTATTATAAATATATTTTTATATACAAGTTGTCACTTTATATATATATATGTACAATAATCTAGGGTTCTTTTGGCTTGGTCTGGTCATGATTATATATTTGGTATAGAGTGATAAAGGCTCTATTATTTTGAGTCTCTGTGACATGGATTTTTTTGTCACATTCATGACAAATCTTATGTCTATACTAGATAATAGAGCTCAAATCTAATTCACTATTCAGTCTTTTGGGGTAAAGGGTCCCTAGTCTATATATCAACTCAGCTTCTTGGTGTAATAGTCTTTTTTCCATGTTTCCCCCACCATCATTTTTCTTTATACCCCAAAATAGCATTTATTTGGTGTCACTTTTAAGTGTTTATATAGCCAGGTATCATCCTTCTAACGTTCTATGCTCCTTATATGTTCCCTTATTCGGTCTTTGAGTTTCCGCAGTTTACATGAGCATTGTACCATATATATTCATTTTCTATCACTGCGTTTGACGGTGTCATTGATTTAAAAAAAATTATTTTGTGACCTCAGATTTTACTATTTTTGTTTTGCCACTATGTTTCCACGATTTGCAATTGTGGTATGGAAAAAAAGCCTCTAATATCTCTCCCTGACAAATCTTTATCTTTTGTTTGTTTTGTTTGCGATATTCACTCGCTGACTCGCTGACAATATGTTTTTAGGTTTTTAGCTTTCCTAAAAATTATCTGTGGTTTTTCACTGATTTTCTTACCTATCACTGGATCACTTTTTATTAAGTGTCAGTGTTTAGAAAATATTTTCGTTAGCTGTTTGTGTTGGCAGGAGTATGTAGGGTTAAATTTAGCTTTAGTGTAGTGTAGTAGACAACCCAAAGTATTGATCTAGGCCCATTTTGTTAATATATAGCAGACATATATGGCTTTGGCGTTGCTTTTTGGTAATTAGAAGGCTAAATGCCACTGTGCACCACACTTGGATTATAGCCAGCAGTGAAGGAGTTAATTAGGTAACTTAACGTAGGGTAAATTTTAGCTTCAGTGTAGAGATCAGCCTCCCACCTGACACATCCCACCCCCTGATCCCTCCTTGACCCCCCAAAACAGCTCTCTTCCCTTCCCCACCTCACAATTGTCACCGCCATCTTAAGTACTGGCAGAAAGTCTCCTAGTACTAAAATAAAAGGCTTTTTTTTATAGTTATTCTGCAGTGTTGGATCCCCCTTAGCCCCCAACCTCCCTGAACCCCCTCCAAACAGCTCTCTAACCCTCCCCTCTACCTAGTTGCCACCATCTTGGTTTGTTAAAAAAATATGCCTTTAGGGTTAATAAATAAATAAAACCCCAATTTTCTGTAGTGTTGCCGCCCCCCTTAATACCCTCGCCCTTTCCCTTCCCAGATCCCAGAATTCTATCAGCCAATCAGAATCTAAGGGACGCCATCTTGGATGACGTCACTTAAAGGTACCTTCATTCTGTTTTAGTCATCAGATGAAGAGGATGCTCCGCGTCAGATGTCTTGAAGATGGACCCGCTCCGTGCCAGATGGATGAAGATAGAAGATGCCGTCTGGATGAAGACTTCTGCCCGTCTGGAGGACCACTTCGTCCGGCTTGGATGAAGACGTCTCCCAGTAAGTCGATCTTCAGGGGGTTAGTGTTAGGTTTTTTTAAGGGTGTATTGGGTGGGTTTTATTTTTTTGGATTAGGGTTTGGGCGGCAAAAGAGTTAACTGCCCTTTTAAGGACAATACCCATCCAAATGCCCTTTACAGGGCAATGGGGAGCTTAGGTTTTTTTAGCTAGTATTTTATTTGCGGGGTTGGTTGTGTGGGTGGTGGTTTTTACTGTGGTTTGTATTTTTTTTACAGGTAAAAGAGCTGATTACTTTCGGGCAATGCCCCGCAAAAGGCCCTTTTAAAGGCTAATGGTAGTTTAGTTTAGGCTAGGTTTTTTTTTATTTTGGGTGGGCTTATTTTATTTTTATAGGGCTATTAGATTAGGTGTAATTAGTTTACATTTCTGTAATTTGTTTATTATATTCTGTAATTTAGTGGGGGGGGTTTGTACTTTAGCTAATTTAATTTAATGTAGGTAATTGTATTTAATTTAGTTAATTTATTTAATTATAGTGTAGTGTTAGGTGTTATTGTAACTTAGGATAGGTTTTATTTTACAGGTAAATGTGTATTTATTTTAACTAGGTAGTTATTAAATAGTTAATAACTATTTAATAGCTATTCTACCTAGTTAAAATAAATACAAACTTGGCTGTAAAATAAAAATAAATCCTAAACTAGCTACAATGTAACTATTAGTTATATTGTAGCCATCTTAGGGTTTATTTTACAGGTAAGTATTTAGTTTTAAATAGGAATAATTTAGGTAATGATAGTAAGTTTTATTTAGATTTATTTAAATTATATTTAAGTTAGGGGGTATTAGGTTTAGGGTTAGACTTAGGTTTTGGGGTTAATACATTTAATATAGTGGCGGCAACGTTGGGGGCGGCAGATTAGGGGCTAATAAATGTAGGTAGGTGGCGGCGATGTTAGGGCCGGCAGATTAGGGGTTAATAATATTTAACTAATGTTTGCGAGGCGGGAGTGCGGTGGTTTAGGGGTTAATATGTTTATTATAGTGGTGACGACATTGGGGGCGGCAGATTAGGGATTAATAAGTGTAGGTTGGTGGCAGCGACATTGGGGGCGGCAAATTAGGGGTTAATAAATATAATGTAGGTGTCGGCGATGTTGGGGTCAGCATAGGCTGACCATACGTCCCGTTTTCAAAGGGACAGTACCGTTATTTTAGGTTTCTTCCCCTGTCCCATCGTTTTTTTAATAATGTACATTTTGTCCCGTTTTTTGAGTTTATCCGATTGCGGACAGCGCAAGTCTAATTTTTTAGCATACACCGCAGACACCACTACTAAAAAAATGTAATGTCCTTGCCGGCGGAGAGAGCAGTTTGTTTTTCACTGAAGGGTTGGGGTTGGGTGGCCGTGCCCACATGGGCCGCGATCCGATATGCAGCGTGACCGCAAAAGCCAGCGACGCCAAAATTTGCGCTGGTTTGGTATCACATATATGGCGTAACATAGAAGTTACGCTCGTATATTTCTTCCTTCGGCCGTAGTTTTTTGGCCCATAGACAGGTATACCAAACCAGCGCAGTTTGGTATCCAATATACAGCGTAAGGACTTACGTTGCAAAAATGGAGAAATCTTACTCCATTTTCACCTCGCCACAAATTGCAGGCGTAGTAAGCCTTATGCTGTGTATCGGAGCCCCGTAACTCCCTAATCTAGCTGCAACACCTAACGCATGCGCAATGTCTATCTACCTGTCAACCGCGATCCCCCGTCGCAATCCCTAATAAAGTGTTTAACCCCTAAACCGCCGCTCCCGGACCCCGCCGCCACCTACATTAAATGTCTAACCCCCTAATGTGAGCCCCCTACACCGTTGCCACCTACATTAAAATTATTAACCCCTAATGTAATCCCCTACACCGCCGCCATCTATATTAAAATTATTACCCCCTAATGTGAGCCCCCTACCTCGCCGCCACCTATTTTAACTATATTAACCCCTAATCTAATCCCCCTACACTGCCGCCACCTATTTTAAATGTATTAACCCTAATCTAATCCCCCTACACCGCCGCCACCTATATTAAATTTATTAACCCCTAATCTAATCCCCCTACATCGCCGCCACCTATAATAAATTTATTACCCCCTAAACTACTAAACTGTCCCTACTCTAAACTAAATTAAAAATAGCCCTGAAAAGGGCTTTTTGCGTGGCATTGCCCCAAAGTAACCAGCTCTATTACCAGCCCTTAAAAGGGCCTTTTGCGGGGCATTGCCCCAAAGTAACCAGCTCTTTTACCAGCCCTTAAAAGGGATTTTTGCGGGGCATTGTCACAAAGTAATCAGCTCTTTTGCCTGTAATCTAAATCCCCCTACACCGCCGCCACCTATATTAAATATATTAACCCCTAATCTAATCCCCCTACATCGCCGCCACCTATAATAAATTTATTACCCCCTAAACTACTAAACTGTCCCTACTCTAAACTAAATTAAAAATAGCCCTGAAAAGGGCTTTTTGCGTGGCATTGCCCCAAAGTAACCAGCTCTTTTACCAGCCCTTAAAAGGGCTTTTTGCGGGGCATTGCCCCAAAGTAACCAGCTCTTTTACCAGCCCTTAAAAGGGCTTTTTGCGGGGCATTGTCACAAAGTAATCAGCTCTTTTGCCTGTAATCTAAATCCTCCTACACCGCCGCCACCTATATTAAATATATTAACCCCTAATCTAATCCCCCTTCACTGCCGCCACCTATATTAGAATTATTAACCCCTAATCTAATCCCCCTACACCGCCGCCACCTATATTAAATTAATTAACCCCTAAAATACTAAAATTTCCCTACCACTAAACCTAAGTCTAACCCTACAAATAGCCCTGAAAAGGGCTTTTTGCGTGGCATTGCCCCAAAGTAACCAGCTCTATTGGTAAATAATTACCAATTTACCTGTAAAATAAATCCTAACCTAAGTTACAAATATACCTACACTATCAATAAATTAAATAAACTACAAATATCTAAACTAAAATACAATTAAATACACTAAACTAAATTACAAAAAACAAACAAACACTAAATTACAAAAAATAAAAAAAGATTACAAGAATTTTAAGCTAATTACACCTATTCTAAGCCCCCTAATAAAATAACAAAGCCCCCCAAAATAAAAAAAATTCCCTACCCTAATCTAAATTACAAAAGTCAACAGCTCTATTACCAGCCCTTAAAAGGGCCTTTTGTGGGGCATTGCCCCAAAGTAATCAGCTCTTTTGCCTGTAAAAAAAACAACAACCCCCCCATTACAACCCACCACCCACATACCCCTACTCTAACCCATCCAATCCCCCATTAAAAAACCTAAGTCTGACCCCCAAGTGCTCCTTTCCTGCTGGCGCGGAGCGGAGGAGT
This sequence comes from Bombina bombina, assembly GCF_027579735.1. Lineage (NCBI taxonomy): Eukaryota > Metazoa > Chordata > Amphibia > Anura > Bombinatoridae > Bombina > Bombina bombina. The sequence continues at coordinate 41,490,049 of NC_069500.1, read as the reverse complement.
TGAAGACCGATGACCGCGGAGCTGAAGACCATCCATCTGGAACTGAAGACCAGCGATGCTGGAACTGAAGATCGGCGACGCTGGAACTGAAGACCGCTGGAACTGAAGCCCGGAGCCGGAGCGTGGAGGATCCTCTTCATACGATCGCCGCCGTACACTGAATAGGAATTCAAGGGACGCGATTAAAAATGGCGTCCCTTGAATTCCTATTGGCTGATTTGAGCCTTCAAATTCAATAGCCAATAGAATAAGAGCTACTGTAATTCTATTGGCTGATTAGAATAGCCAATAGAATTACAGTAGCTCTTATTCTACTGGCTATTCAAATCAGCCAAATCAGCCAATAGAATTAAAGTAGCTCGCAGGTAAATTTTAGTATTTTAGGGGTTAATTAATTTAATATAGGTGGCGGCGGTATAGGGGGATTAGATTAGGGGTTAATTAATTTAATATAGGTGGCGGCGGTGTAGGGGGCTCACATTAGGGGTTAATATAGTTTAAATAGGTGGCGGCGGTGTAGGGGGATCATATTAGGGGTTAATATAGTTAATGTAGGTGGTGGCGGTTTAGGGGGCTCACATTAGGGGGTAATATAGTTAAAATAGGTAGCGGCGCTGTAGGGGGCTCACATTAGGGGGTAATATAGTTAAAATAGGTAGCGGCGGTGTAGGGGGCTCACATTAGGGGGTAATATAGTTAAAATAGGTAGCAGCGGTGTAGGGGGCTCACATTAGGGGGTAATATAGTTAAAATAGGTAGCGGCGGTGTAGGGGGCTCACATTAGGGGGTAATATAGATAATGTAGCTGGCGGCGGGGTCCGGGAGCGGCGGTTTAGGGGTTAATATATTTATTGTTAGGAGTGAGAGGGGGGATTGAGGATAGAGGGGTATACGTGTCGGGCTATGTCTGGGAGGCGTGTTAGACAGTAACGGGAGATTTAATAACTTAGTCAGGTTTTTTATGCTGCGGCAGTTTCTAAAGTGCCGTAAGTCACTGGCGACTCCAGAAATTTGAACTTACGCAGATTTCTGGACATCGCTGGTTTGTCAGACTTACGGCACTTTAGCATCTGACGGCGCCGTATATGAGATAGCTCGAGTTGCGAGCTGAAACTACGGGCGGCACAGGTTTCCACGCTTGCGCCGCAACCTGCGCCGTATATCGGATCGCGGCCATGATCCACACCATGTTTATGCCGCCTGCGCTCAAAATTAGGGGCATGATAGAAAGTGACAGGTCAGTGAAGAGCTGTCAGACTGAGCTGAGGAGAGAGACTTCGAGATGAGGTCATGAGAGGGAAGATAGTTAGTTAGAACTACTAGCTAGCCACCAAGCAAGGTCTTCTAGGAGTAAGGAGTTGGACTAGATCTGTCATCGATCTAAAGATAATCCTCAGGCATCATCAATTCTGACCATCAGAGAGATAATTCAATAGATCAACTTCTGCAAGAGATGTGCACGTTAAGAGTCTGACCTGTGTGCCTCTCAATCAATTTAACATTATAAAAGTATGCTGCTGCAGTGCAACAGCATGCTAATTATGTTGTACAGTTATCATTATCAATCAAGTAACTATTTCCCCATTTTTCTTCCATGTAACATTTTTAGGCAACACAGCTAAAATCTACAACTACTAATCTAATAATCAATCCAGATCTTCCAAATGCCTGTTCAGAGGTTACACTTTTACAATGCCTTTACCAAAAATCAGTTAATATTTTGGGGGAATTTGCCTTGACAACATAGAGGATAATTTGGAAACATTGAGTTAGCTAAAGTGCATGTGATTAAAAAATATACACATTTCCAATTTAGATCATGGGGACATTGTGAAAACACTGGGGATTGGTATTTAGACGTCATGGTGAAAACTCACTTTTTTTAAAGCATGTTTGTGTTTGGCAAATGTAAAATTGTATGATAAATTTGAATACTTTATGATAGTGGAGATAGTGAGACCAATAACAGAAGAATAATTGTTGGCTCAGTTGTTAATATTCATGTCATAAAAGTTAACTTTTGTTAAAATTGTACTTTTTTTTCTATGAATAAAGAATATAAACCCGTCCCGTTTTTGACATCTCTATGTACTGTTTTTGTCTCAATGAAATATGGTCAGCCTAGGTCAGCAAATTAGGGATTTACATATAATGTAGGTGGTAGCGGTGTCCGGAGCGGCAGATTAGTGGTTAAAATATTTATTTTACTATTTGCGATGCAGGAGGGCCTCGGTTTAGGGATTAATAGGTAGTTTATGGGTGTTAGTGTACTTTTTAGCACTTTAGTTATGAGTTTTATGTTACGGCGTTGTACCATAAAACTCATAACTACTGACTTTTAAATGCGTTAGGACTCTTGACAGGGTAGGGTGTAATGCTCACTTTTTGGCCTCCCAGGACAGACTCATAATACCGTCGCTATGGAAGTCACATAGAAAAAAGACTTTACAAAGTTTATGTAAGTCGTTTTCGGTAAGGCCAAAGAAGTGTGCGGTGACCCTAAACCTTTAAGACTCATAATACCAGCGGGCGTGAAAAAGCAGCGTTAGGACCTCTTAACGCAGCTTTTTTACCCTAACGCACAACTCGTAATCTAGCCAAAAATATTTTGTATAGATACTTTATCTAAGAGTTTTGGTCTGTAACAACTGCACGTCTAGTTGTCACAGACCAAAACTCTTAAATAAAGTATCTGTTTTGTTACGAAGGCACATTCGCAAAGCGAATATCCGAACAAACGCAGCACAAAATTTAAAGAAAACAAAATCATAAGTACTTATTCATTTCCTTAAAACACTTAAAATACTTACCTTTAGCGTGCTGGAAAGGAACACTAATCCCGTCTTCTTCACAGAGCTCGGGCACACTAATTGGAGGCTTAAGGCTGTGACACACTGCAAGCAGCAAAAATATCACCTGAGCATCTCTATGTAAAAAAAGAAGATATTTTACCTCACAATTTCGTCAGCTTAGCAGAGTTCTCTGTAAAAAGTTATGCTCAACTGCTCCCAGCTGCAGGTAAAAAAAAATAAAAAAAATGAAGAAATGAACTGCAGCCAATCAGCAGTGCTGAGGTCATTGACTCTTTTACTGTGATCTCATGAGATTTCAATGTAAACTTCCTTACACTGAATAGGGTAATAAGATGAGAGTGCACGAGGCTTAACCCTTCGGCTGTCCCGGGACAGACATACTGATTTGCTGCTTAGAAGTCCTTTACAATGGGATGTGGCTACTGAGAATCTTTTGAGGTAAAATATTTTTCTTTTTTACATAGAGATGTTCAGGTGATATTTTCTAGTCAGCTTTTTACAGCTCTGCTGCATCACTTTCAAGTGTTTAAACATTTGGGTATTATGGCCCTTTAAACTGAATAGAGAAATAACACGAGTGTGCATGAGGCACACTCCCTTGCACGTCCCGGGGCAGGCATACTGATTTGCTGCTTAAAGTCCTTTACAATGGAGTGTGAATACTTAGGATATTTTGAGGTAAAATATATTTCTTTTTGAAATAGAGATGTTCAGGTGATATTTTCTAGTCAGCTTTTTACAGCAATGCTGCAGCACTTTCATGTGTTTCAACATTTGGGTATCATGGCTCTTTAATGTAAATGTTACACGAATGATCAGAATTCAATTCATTTTAAACTAAACAAATCCCGAATAGCACGGGCAACAAATACTCAAAATATGTTTTTTTAATATTCGTAAACAAAACAATTCAGCCAAACCACATCTTTCTAAATCCAATCTAGAAATGCTTATTTACATGGTGATATTCTGCACTGAGCCTGCCCTATACTTGCTAATAAACACAGACTTACTTGCAAACTGCCCCAGTAAACAACAGATTACTGTTTAATCTGAGTACTTTGTCACAGGGATTTTACAATTAGTAATTACACCAACTCTCTCTTTTCATGATGACTCACATCAACTAGTTTTGATCATCTCAATAAAAAGCAATTTATGGAGAGCTGTGTAATCTATGCCTAATTAGCAGTATTGCACGTATTGCTGCATGTGATGGATACAGAATAATCATAAACCTATAAATGTAAATAAAAGAAAGCATAAACGGCATGTTTCATGGTTTGCTCCATATTAGAGATAATGCCAACTTTAAATGGTAGCATTTCTACCTTAAAAGACAATTTAATGTCTTATTAACCTTTTAGTGATCAATTAAATATCTTTTACAAGAGTTTAAATCCACTAACTCATGATGTGTAACCATTACATGAGATATATATATCAGCAAATGTGAAGGCACTCAACGGGTCTTAGTAATATAGTCACAATTTATTTGGCCAAAATAAATTGTGATTATATTACTAAGACCCGTTGAGTGCCTTCATTTTTGCTGCTATATACCTGTTACTAAGTGTACCGCGGGCATAAAGGACATACAGAGTTTTCGTGAGTGCTGTACCCTGGCTGGATTTATATGTATATTTCATAAAAAGAGGACCACACTTTCAAACATAAATAGCCATTTAATTAAGGGAATTTTTGGGGACTTACTCTCTGGTCTGAGGAAAGTAGTAAGTCCCTGAAACGTCTCTTAATTAAAAAGATATTTATGTTTGAAATCCAGTGAGTGCGGTCCAGTGATTTATGTAACCCTGTACTGGACACTGGTAAATGCTATATCAGTAAGTGAGAGTGCAGTCCCTTTTGGATTTATATATATATATATTTATATATATATATATATATATATATATATATATATATATATATATATATATATATATATATATATATATATATATATATATATATATATATATATATATATACACATACATCTAACAGGATATATTCAGGGCTAGATAACGAGTGGAGCGACATAAGCCCCCTACTCTAATGACCCCTAAACTGCCACATAGCCCACCACTAAGTACCCCACTACACTAGTAACCTGTGAACCACCACACCCCCACATCGCAAACTACCCGCTAAACTAGTAACCTCTAAACTGCCAAACCCCCATTGCAAAATACCCCTTTACACTTTTAACCCCTAAACTGTAAAAAAACATCACAAAATACCTCTCTACTCAATTAACCCCTAAACTGCCACAACCCCCATTGCAAAATACAATTCCACACTATTAACCCCTAAATTGCCACATCCCTTCTTTCCAAAATACTCACTAACACCTAAACCCCGTAACCAGTTACCCCCATAATCTAACACCCCCTAAGTCACCCAAAAAAAACTAACATTACATGACAAAGAAAAGCTACCATTACAGAAAATAAAAAACCTATCCTTACAGAAAAAAAGAACAAAATAGCAATAATAGAAAAAACAGTTATGCCTATTCTAAAGGTCGTGTAAAAAGTTTGAGCGTTTACTTTCAACTTGTAATATGAGCGGACACTGCCACTCAACGCAGTCCATAGAAAATATAAGGAGAGTAAATTACTGTGTTAATTTAAACAGCGCACTATTTGTATTATGGATTAGAGCAGTGATTTTCAACCAGTGTGCCGCGGCAGACTGACAGCCTCATCATTTTAGTTTTTTTTTTTAAAATTTCATCATCATTTTATATATATATATATATATATATATATATATATATATATATATATATATATATACACTGTATGATTAGGCTACAATGACAGCAGAATTCTGCATTCAACTGAATGCTTCTCTGGGGGTAGTCAATCATACACTACAATTCAGAGTCAAATTTCAAGAAAAGCAGAAAAAACAAAAAACAGAAGTTTATTACTATTGCCTACCTAGGTTTACTCTTCAACATGAGATACCAGGAGAACAAAAGCAAATTTGATAACAGAAGTAAGTTTTATGTATGTTTTAACAGGGACATGTCAACCAAAATTGAAAGGACCACTCAATATTACAGATTTTCAAAACAAATGTATTTAATTATCCCAGCAAGTAATTCTCACTGCAACTAGAAACCAACGCCTAGATTTAGAGTTCTGCGTTAGCCGTCAAAACCAGCGTTAGGGGCTCCTAACGCTGGTCTTGGCCGCCCGCTGGTATTTAGAGTCAGTCAGGAAAGGGTCTAAAGCTCACTTTGCAGCCGCGACTTTTCCATACCGCAGATCCCCCTACGCCAATTGCGTAGCCTTTTCAATGGGATCTTTCTAACGCCGGTATTTAGTCTTGGCTGAAGTGAGCGTTAGAAATCTAACGACAAGACTCCAGCCGCAGAGAAAAGCCAGGAGTTAAGAGCTTTCTGGGCTAACGCCGGTTCATAAAGCTCTTAACTACTGTGCTCTAAAGTACACTACCACCCATAAACTACCTATGTACCCCTAAACCGAGGTCACCCCACATCGCCGCCACTCTAATAATTTTTTTAACCCCTAATCTGCCGACCGCACACCACCACAACCTACGTTATCCCTATGTACCCCTAATCTGCTGCCCCTAACACCGCCGACCCCTATATTATATTTATTAACCCCTAATCTGCTGCCCCCAACGTCGCTGCCACCTACCTACAATTATTAACCCCTAATCTGCCGACCGGACCTCACCACTACTATAATAAAGTTATTAACCCCTAATCCGCCTCACTCCCGCCTCAAAAACCCCATAATAAATAGTATTAACCCCTAATCTGCCCTCCCTAACATCACCAACACCTAACTTCAAGTATTAACCCCTAATCTGCCGACCGGACCTCACCGCTACTCTATTCAATTTATTAACCCCTAAAGCTAAGTCTAACCCTAACCCTAAGTTAAATATAATTTTTATCTAACAAAATAAATTAACTATTATTAAATAAATGATTCCTATTTAAAGCTAAATACTTACCTGTAAAATAAACCCTAATATAGCTACAATATAAATTATAATTATATTGTAGCTATTTTAGGATTTATATTTATTTTACAGGCAACTTTGTATTTATTTTAACCAGGTACAATAGCTATTAAATAGAACTATTTAATAGCTACCTAGTTAAAATAATTACAAAATTACCTGTAAAATAAATCCTAACCTAAGTTACAATTAAACCTAACACTACACTATCAATAAAGTAATTACATACAAATACCTACAATTAAATACAATTAAATAAACTAACTAAAGTACAAAAAATAAAAAAATAACTAAGTTACAAAAAATAAAAAAATAATTTACAAACATTAGAAAAATATTACAACAATTTTAAGCTAATTACACCTACTCTAAGCCCCCTAATAAAATAACAAAGCCCCCCAAAATAAAAAAATGCCCTACCCTATTCTAAAATACAAATAGAAAAGCTCTTTTACCTTACCAGCCCTTAAAAGGGCCTTTTGCGGGGCATGCCCCACAGAATTCTGCTCTTTTGCCTGTAAAAAAAACATACAATACCCCCTCCCAACATTACAACCCACCACCCACATACCCCTAATCTAACCCAAACCCCCCTTAAATAAACCTAACACTAAGCCCCTGAAGATCTCCCTACCTTATCTTCACCACGCCGGGTATCACCGATCCATCCAGAGGAGGCTCCGAAATCTTCATCCAAGCCCAAGCGGGGGCTAAAGAGATCCATCATCGGGCTGAAGAGATCCATCATCCGGCTGAAGAGGATAAGGGGCTGAAGAGATCCATCATCCGGCTGAAGAGGTCCATCATCGGGCTGAAGGGGTCCATCATCGGGCTGAAGAAGTCCATCATCGGGCTGAAGAGATCCATCATCCGGCTAAAGTCTTCTATCAAGCGGCATCTTCAATCTTCTTTCTTCCGGATCCATCTTCATCCCGCCGACGTGGAACATCCATCCTGGCCGATGACTTCCCGACGAATGACGGTTCCTTTAAATGACGTCATCCAAGATGGAGTCCCTCGAATTCCGATTGGCTGATAGGATTCTATCAGCCAATCGGAATTAAGGTAGGAAAATTCTGATTGGCTGATGGAATCAGTCAATCAGATTCAAGTTCAATCCGATTGACTGATCCAATCAGCCAATCAGATGGAGCTCGCATTCTATTGGCTGATCGGAACAGCCAATAGAATGCGAGCTCAATCTGATTGGCTGATTCCATCAGCCAATCAGAATTTTCCTACCTTAATTCTGATTGGCTGATAGAATCCTATCAGCCAATCGGAATTCAAGGGACGCCATCTTGGATGAAATAGAATGGACAAAAAAATACAACAAAATAAAACTAAATAGAATAGAAGGAGGGAATTTTTTTTGAGGGGTATGTCTTAGCCAAGCCCCCACTACAGTCACCAAAAGAGGTATCGCAAGTTTTACAACATTGTAGCGTAATTGAGCTTAGCAGGTTCTGCACTCTATCGATATCCATCTGACCAGGTTTTTGTGATCTCTTGCCCACTTAAACTTACGTGTGTAGGGTGGTAAATTTGTGGCTTTTTATGTATGAATATCACGATCATAACTATACTTCACTATATATATTTTGTTTTTTTGAGGCAAGAAACCACTTGAAACACAGAAATTGGAAATATTACATGGACTCAAGATATATATCCTTACATATTTTTGCTTTGACCTTTTTCCACTTTTTCACTTTTTATTGTACATTTTAAAACATAACCAGAGGTCTGACACTTGCAATGGCTGGTAATTTATTGCGTGCCCATAAACGGGCAAATTTGTCAGTTTGCAGGCACGATAAAAATTAGCGCTTAACTTGTAATCTAGCCCTGAATTGCACTTTCGTCACGTTCGCCCATCCCTATGGATTAGCGCAAGTCCCCAGCTTGCTATAGGTAAGTGTGCAAAGGTTACACCGTGGCACCAACATCAAGATAACATTTCCCTTTTAACGAAAACAAATGTAAATATTAACAACAACAAAAAAACTAATACAAATATTAACAAATTAAAAAAGTAATTTTTCAGAATATTTGTTCCAAATTATTACTCTTAAACAAATTATTTAGTGCTATTAAAATCTTTATCCAAACTGGTAAATGTTCAAGAACCTAAATCAATTTAACTGACATGAGAAACTTAACAATTAGCCTATTTTCCTGCTGTCAGGTTAAATGTATGCTGTGTGCCAGAAGAGTATATATAACTCATGAAAACATCTTTGTGGAAATACCAAATTTGGCACCATATCATTGCATGATGAGACAAGCTAAGGAAAATGATTACAGATTATAATCACAGCTACTGAGTCCCTGGGAAACCGGTTACCATTTCTGGCCAGCTTTCATTTACTTCTCACATTTTCCCTGGGTTTATAATTGGATGAGCGCAATATAGAGGCTGGGACACCTGCCTTTACTTGTTTCTTATGGATCATATTTTCATCTTTTAAACAAGAGAATTTTCTAATAAAAAAAGATTATATCAAGGGCTGAATTTGCTTTCCTGGCAAATTTAAAGGGTCATGAAACTCAAAATGAAGCTATTCATGGTTCAGACAGACCATGACATTTTAAGACACTTAAAAGGGACATTAAACAAAACATTTTCTTTCATGATTCAGACGTACAATTTTAAACAACTTTCCAATTTACTTATGTTATCACATTTGTTTAATTCTCTTATTATCCAATACTGAAGGAGAAGCAATGCACTACTGGGAGCTAGCTGAACACATTCAGTCAACCAATGACAAGAGAGAAATGTATGCAAGCACCAATCACCAGCTAGCTCCCAGTAGTGTAGGATATGTACATATTATTTTTCAACAAAGAATATCAATAGAACATTGTACATTTGAAAATAGAAATGACTTACAAGTGTATTAAAATGACATTCTCTTTCTGAATCATGCAAATTTAATTTTGACTTTCCTATCCCTTTAAAATTTGAAAAGAGACTACTGGTGATTTGTGGCTGCACACATTTGCATTTTGTCATTGGCTCACCAGGATTGTTCAGCTAGCTCCCAGTAGTGCATTGCTTCTATGGAGCTGACTTTAAACTCATGGGGTTAAAGGGACAGTCTACTCCAGATTTTTTATTGTTTAAAAAGAAAAATAATCCCTTTATTACCCATTCCCAGTTTTGCATAACCAACACTGTTATATTAATACACTTTTTACCTCTGTGATTACCCTGTATCTAAGCCTCTGCAGACTGCCCCCTTATTTAATTTCTTTTGACAGATTTACATTTTAGCCAATCAGTGCTGACTCATAAATATATATATTTAGAGAGAGAGAGAGAGAGAGAGAGAGAGAGAGAGAAAAGGAGAGGAGTTCAGGCATCTAAAGCATCGAGTGAAATATTAAAGCTTATGGAGCTGCCTTTCCACTCTGTGTATGTACACTCATAAGCATTAATAAATCACTCGATGCTTTAGATGCCTGGATTCCTCTCTTTTTTTCTCTCCTCTGCATTTATGGCACAGATAGCCAATTAAGGACCGGCATACGTACAGAATTTCCCAGCATCATGTCATAGCGCAGCCTTACCTGCTCAACTGCCTTTTTTCACGTACCTCCGACGCCACCCAGAAAGAGGAGCTCCCTTACGGAATACTTTCCTGTGGTTACACAGTGGGACTACCCAGTACAGCCTGACTTGAACAGTCAACTAGGACCCACAGTGACACAGACAATTTGAGGAGGTGAGACGCCCACCAACACGTCATTCACCGGCACCGTGGACTATAGAGTACTGCTTGACTGGAACAGTCAACTAGGAGTTACAGTGACATGGATGACCGGGAGAGGTGACACGCTCACCAACACATTACCCATTGGCACTCAACAACCCCTCAGCGGCTCTGGAGGTATGGTACATACCAAAGCATAACAGGCTGATAGGTATTTTACTGGCAGCCCTGAGCAAGGTATTGACATAGCCAGCTGAACTGATATGGACTTTAACAGGTTACAAACTGACTTGACTCCACCGGATACGGCACAAGCACCAAACTGCATTAAATCATACCTTTGCATTTGTGCTATCGAGTGACACTGTAATTCTGGGATACATACAGATAAGACTGACAGTCTATATTCTCTCCCTGCATGATATATATTTATATATATATTTTGATGTTTCATATGAAACACCTTTGATTTGATTTTAGAAGCTCTTGAAAAAGATGGTTAAAGCCGTTGAAACGCGTTGAGCAAAATAAAAGCTTTTCTATTTTTGTAAGAAGAAGCTGCAGTTTTTCAATAAAGAGGTCAAATATTCAACTCTAGTCTGTGAGTATCTACATTTGTTATTCATGGTGTTTGGATGCTCTACGGCCGCCATTGTGAAATCTCCTTACAGCTTTTGGGGATACCAAAACGAGACATCTGAGGAGATTGTAGGATACCACACTCAAGAGAATCCTTTGGGTCCTCTGTGAACCAGTGCCTCCTTGCAAATACATGTTTGTTTTGTGATATATTTCACACATTTCTACCTGCTCTTTGTGTGAGACATTATTTTCGGGCAGTGTAAACATGGTACAAATGATTGTGTCACAAATAGTAAGCAACAGCCAATATTTAGGAAGCACAACACGAGGAAAATAGTGACAATGTAAACTGCAGAGTCACATTAAGCATTAAAAAGAAAAAATTAGAGGGAGGAGCCAGCCAAGGAAGATCATGGCCGCACTTCGTTAGAGCTCCGGCGTTCCCTCAGGAACTTTGTGGATAAAGGAGGCTTAGGGAGATCTCATGGGCAACTCCATGCTCGGCTCAGATTGAGCACCTAAGGAGGTACAAGGAACACCTTTTTTGAAACGACGTGGAAGCCGCTTACGCAGCACAGGCTGAGACCTACCTACATCAGAGCAGAGGACTAGCTTACACAGGTAGTAATGCTACCGCAGTGAACAACCTGCAAAACAGACCACCTGGGCCAGAACACAGCTCCACAAGGACACCACTCAAGACGGTACACACAGATGGTGACTATACACCACCGCGAGTCACACTAACTTTATAATAAAGGGCCGTGCCAGCACTATCGCACCCATGTGGCGTATTAACTTGGTGAGTGACAATTATACAGAGACACGATCTGGGAGAGCTAAACACAGACACAGATATCTGACAGTGTGCAAAATCTGCCATATATAAAAAAACGGCTCAAGTTAATATTATCCACATATTCAGGCCAAAAGATAGCTCGTGGTAGATAAATCCCATATACTTCACAGGATCCTCATAACTCCCGCTTCTTATAACCTATTACCCTCAGAAAACTAGGCATATTGTTTTTATTCATTGGCCTCAAATAAAAGAGGGATTCATTTTCCAAGGCACAAACAATGTTTTCAGGAGACCACCTAAAACTGACAAAACTCCCAGAACACTAGGGGCCTCATCCATAAAAATGGACACCTATTTCAAGACACTAGAGGAAGCAGCAGCCCCCTCTCCAGTTAGTGATCAGAATGGAACTTCTCCCCTCGAAAGAGGACTTTAAAACCTTTATGACACAAGTAGGTCAATTGATCAGTGACAGCCTATATTAAAACTCCTAGACGAAGTTCCTGGAGTAGCAATTCTTATTGCTAATTTACCCCTTCATCCTATGCCTAATCCCTTGGATAAGGCAAAATGTTTATTAGTTATGAGCATTGTTCTGCTGATTTGTTGCTTGTTTTTTTTTGTCTTGTTATTTCAATTTTTGTTCTAATTTTCTTTTGTTCACAGAGTGATTATTTGGAGAGATCTTTGTTGTATATCTCTGAAACCCTTCTTTCCTGCATCCACCAAATACATATTTTTTAGACACACAGATGGCTGATAGATAATCCATATCCTTTCACAAAATGCAAAGGGCCTCAACTCCCCCACCAAGAGATTAATAGCCCTGAAGTGGTTTAAAAGATATTCCAATGCTATAGTTTGAGTTCAGGAGACCCACTTCCTAAAGACAGGAGAGCCCAAATTCACCTCCAAGGCCTACCCAGTGGGCTATTTTAACTCCTCATACAATAAGAAAAATGGCCTAGGAATTTTAATTCATAAAAATGTAGCCTTCCAATTACTTAACAAAATAACTGATTTAGAAGGGACCTTCTTTAACCTTCTTTTAATGCCTCATATCCTTAGTCACTAAACATAGAAAAGGGGCATTAATTATAGGGGGAGACTTCAATTTAACCATTGGCCCTAGGCTAGACTCCACCTCCAACTTCCCCAGCCCAATAACTAGACCACCAAACATTGTTTTTCAATTGGGGGTCCTTGACATGTGGTGAATACAACACCCAACACAGCACAACTACTACTTTTTCCAACCCCTGGTCACAGTATGCCCGCATAGGCTACATATTTGTGGATCAATCGAATTTCGGTTTATCCAGAGATTCTGACATAAAACCGGCAGTGTGGTTGGATCACTCTATGATTTTCCTTGACATGGAATGGCCTGATAGCCCAGTGTCCCCCTTTATATGGAGGCTAGACAATTCCCTATTGAGACATGACCCCACAGAACAGAAAATTTTGCGGTCAATGCGGGAATACTTTACACATAATACAACCCCAGATTCTTCACCTCTCACCATTTGGGAAGCCCACAAAGCAGTGATCAGAGGGGAGTTTATAAAATATAAATCCCAACAGAGGAAAACATATAGATATCAGGGTAGGGGGAACACTTCTATGCTTGCTGACTATTGTTAGTGAAGATATCAGGGTAGGGGGAACACTTCTATGCTTGCTGACTATTGTTAGTGAAGATATCAGGGTAGGTGGAACACTTCTATGCTTGCTGACTATTGTTAGTGAAGATATCAGGGTAGGTGGAACACTTCTATGCTTGCTGACTATTGTTAGTGAAGATATCAGGGTAGGTGGAACACTTCTATGCTTGCTGACTATTGTTAGTGAAGATATCAGGGTAGGGGGAACACTTCTATGCTTGCTGACTATTGTTCGTGAAGATATCAGGGTAGGGGGAACACTTCTATGCTTGCTGACTATTGTTAGTGAAGATATCAGGGTAGGTGGAACACTTCTATGCTTGCTGACTATTGTTAGTGAAGATATCAGGGTAGGGGGAACACTTCTATGCTTGCTGACTATTGTTAGTGAAGATATCAGGGTAGGGGGAACACTTCTATGCTTGCTGACTATTGTTAGTGAAGATATCAGGGTAGGGGGAACACTTCTATGCTTGCTGACTATTGTTAGTGAAGATATCAGGGTAGGGGGAACACTTCTATGCTTGCTGACTATTGTTAGTGAAGATATCAGGGTAGGTGGAACACTTCTATGCTTGCTGACTATTGTTAGTGAAGATATCAGGGTAGGTGGAACACTTCTATGCTTGCTGACTATTGTTAGTGAAGATATCAGGGTAGGTGGAACACTTCTATGCTTGCTGACTATTGTTAGTAAAGATATCAGGGTAGGTGGAACACTTCTATGCTTGCTGACTATTGTTAGTGAAGATATCAGGGTAGGTGGAACACTTCTATGCTTGCTGACTATTGTTAGTAAAGATATCAGGGTAGGTGGAACACTTCTATGCTTGCTGATTACTGTTGGACAATGACGATGCCTCAGAAGATGAGTTTAAGCAACAAGCAAAGTGAAGGTGCTCTCATGAATAGGCCACTATTTCAGATAGTACTTTAAATTGCTGTATTTTTTATTTTGTGTTGTTATTTGCAATTGATTGAATGAAAATAACTTTAATTTATGTTGTATCAATAAACTAAAATCAGATTGTTGTAATATTGCTTTTCACTATGACTTTATTACTGAAGCACAAGTAGTGTACCTCAAAAACTAGAGCTAATTAAACAATTCTAAAGTCTTATTCATTTTCAAGACCCAAAATGATTAACGTAAGACTATGTAGTAAGGAAACAAATAAAAAATATGTGTTTGCTGTACAGTGATATGCGGCCTAGGAACTTTAACTTCATATAAACAATGCAAGCCCTGTGTAAAAGAAGAATAGACAATGTGTGTGTGTGTGGGGGGGGGGGGGCAGTATTCCAAAATCTTAGTCGAAGATTAAACTTTTCTTGAATGCAGAGAGATACTAGGCTGATCTTAGGCTGTAAATAAAATACATAAATAATTTGAAATCAGCTTCTATTACTTCTGAGCAGCCACTAGGGGGAGCTGAGAGAAAACGTAATACTTCTGGTGCTTTTTCTGTTAAATGCACTACAAGGACATAAAAATTGAAACATACAAACTGCTAAATCATTTTTAATTTGTAATATACATGAATTTGCAATATTAATCGCATTAATTCCTCACTAAGTTTTCTTTGAAGTTTTGGCCATTTTTTTGCTTTGGATACAACATACTTTGTTTACTATTAGTAATGGTTCAGCTTTACTAGGCTACGGCGCTGTGTATTTTTCTGTTTTATCTATGGATCTGTTTGACCTCTTGTCTGGACAGCAACCCCAGCCCTTCTGGCCTTGGCTGTTTTATAGCCCCTGCAAGACCTGACTACTGCTTTTGGACCCTGGACTCTCTGTTTTTCTGATCTAATTGAACTGTGGTCTGGCTGAAACCTCCTGGGCATAAGCTGCTTTCCTTGGCTTTTCACGTGGTCTTTTTAAACCCCTGTGACCCCCACCATATACCTTACACTGTCCTGATCCCTCACTGCATTTAACAATTTGTGCCAGACTTTTCTGATTCAATTGCTTCCACCAGTGTTCCCTCTAAGGCCAGTTTTGTGAGCGACTCAGCAGTGAAACAGGTCATTAGAGCAATTAGTAAACACTACACAATACAGACTGCAAGGTGTTTCCCTTATTAACTGTTTCACTGCTGGGCCACTCACAAAACTGGCTTTAGAGAGAACACTGCCTGTATCCTTGTACATCACTAAAGAATGTGATTCCCAAACTAAAAATACAATAAAAACACCTACATTAATTGTGTCTAGTTCATGAAAACTGTTGTTTTATTACTTCTTTTTTTTTATAACAGATTACATAAGGGCCATTATAGCTAACCTTGGCACCCCTGATGTTCCAGAACTATATTTTCCATGATGCTTAACTAGAATGCCTAAGCATCATGGGACATGTAGTTCTAAGACACTTGGGGTGCCAAGGTTAACCATCACTGCTCTAATCTGTTAGAGCATGTCGTTTTAAGGCTATCAACCCTGCAGTGGGTTTAACCCCTGCAATTTGTTTAAACACACAGTAGAAATACTGCTTGGGAGTTGTGGTACACTGCTGGTCTCAAGCAGTGTTCCCTCTAAGACCGGTTTTGTGAGTGGTCCAGAAGTGAAACCCCACCTTGCTGTCTGCATTATGTAGTGTTTACTAATTGCTCTAATTAACTGTTTCACTGCTGGGCCGCTCACAAAACTGACCTTAGAAGGAAAACACTGGCATCCACTGTATTTTAAATCTAAATGTACTGTCTCAATCCCCCGCAATGGACTTCAAAGGGCCATTACTGTAAAAAAAATGTCATGCTCTAATCTATTAAAGCTTGTAATTTTTAGACTATCGACCCTAGACTACTGTGTGTTTAAGGTAGAAATATCGCTTGGGACTTGCAGAGCACTGCTGGTAACAAGCAGAAAACACTCAGCATAATCTCTGAAAAAAAGGGGCAACCTCAATAAAAATTGCCTCTGGTTACACTAGGATCGTATGATATGTATTAATATATTAGTAATGCTGAAGACCTGCTGGCCACTAGTGTGTGGCAATGTGATTGTAACTAGATTATGCAATCAGTATGCTGACACATTGCCAGCTGTATGAGCGAGACAGGCAATTCAATCAGTCGTTCTGACTTCTAACAATGGAAAGGTTTGTTATAAGCTCATTGAAATACCTGAAGGTCCATTGTTTTCATATCAGCAGCACTATGTAAACGCAAGGCTTTATAAGAGAATTAAACACACAGGGCCAAGATACGGTTCAAACGCCATCAATAATCGCTAATGAGTTTAGCTCTGAATGTTCTGTAGCAGAATAATCCATCCCAGAGCTGGTTACCGGTACTACAGCAAGTATGGAAAATACAATTACTGAACATGCAAACTATATGTGACACAATTATTGGCTCAATGAAGAAGGTTATGTTTGTTTTTCCAAACATCCAGGTTTAAAGAAGCTTAAAGGGACAGTCTACTCCAAAAATTTTCATTGTTTAAAAAAGATAGATAACGCCTTTACAACGCATTGAATCCCCAGTTTTGCAGAAGAAACATTCAGGTAGATTACGAGTTGTGCCTTCGTATTTTAACGCTGAATTTTTTTTAATTTCAGCGTTAAAACAGCAACGCAGTCATTGCGAGTCTTGTCAGTATAGCTGTACCGCAAGCATTTTAGACTGTAACGCAACGTCAGTCCCGCACTCAAAAAAATGAGTTTTTTTCATGGGACTTCAATAGCGCTGCCATTACGAGTTTTGCAGTGAGGCTAAAAAGCTTACGTTACACCCTATAATGACAAGATCCGTACCGCCATCTGAGAGCAGTAGTTATGAGTTTTACGCAACAAATCTGTTACATAAAACTCATAACTAAACTGTTACAAAGTACACTAACACCCATAAACTACCTATTAACCCTTAAATCGAGGCCCTCCCACATCGCAAATACTATATTAACGTTATTAACCAGTAATCTGCCGCTCCCGACATCGCCGCCACTAATACAATTTATTAACCCCTATTCCACTGCTCCCCGACATCGTCGCCACTATACTAATGTTATTAACCCCTAATCCCCCGCATCCCAACATCGCCCACACTATAATAAATATATTAAGACCACTTTTCTGTCACTTCCCGACATTGACGCCACTAAATAAAGCTATTAACCCCTAAACCTCTGGCCTCCTACATCACTACCACTAAATAAACCTATTAACCCCTAAACCGCCAGCCCCCCACATTGCCAAAACCCAAATTAAACTATAAACTCCTAAACCTAACACCCCCCTAACTTTATATTAAAATTACAAGATCCCTATCTTAAAATAAATAAACACCTACCTGGAAAATAAAAAAAACAACTAAATTTAAACTATAAATAAACTAACATAACTATTAGACTAAAATTAAACTAAATACAAATGAAATAAACTAAATTACAAATGAAATAAACTAAATTACAAATTAAAAAAACCTAACCCTACTAAAAATATTAAATCTACAATTACAAACAATAAAAAATACTAAATTACAAAAAATAAAAAAATACTAAAGTACAAAAAATAACAAACACTAAATTATGAAAAATAACAAACGAAATTATCCAAAATTAAAAAATTACAACTAATCTCATAGCCCTATCAAAATAAAAAGCCCCCCAAAATAAAAACACCCTCTAGCCTACAATAAACTACCAATAGCCATTAAAATGGCCTTTAGTAGGCCATTGCCCTAAAGAAATCAGCTCTTTTCCCTGAAAAAAATGCAGACCCCCCCAACAGCAAAACCCACCACCCAACCAACCCCCCAAAATAAAAAAAACTAACTAAAAAAACCTAATCTACCCATTGCCCTGAAAAGGGTATTTGCATGGGCATTGCCCTTAAAAGGGCATTCAGCTCTTTTTCCTGCCCTAATCTAAAAAAAAAAACACCCAAAAAACCTTAAAAAAACCTAAACCTAGGGGGCGCTGAGCTAGCCACTAAAGAGAGAAGGCGTGGTTTCTCAGTGCTCTCTTAAATGAAGCTTATTTCACAATATTACTATACATTATTATTATTTTTTTTTTATCTGCCACAATCCCTTTTAGAACATCTGGTACCAGGGGAAGACGGTATCCGACAAGTTTAAGGGATATCAGAAGCAGGAGAACGAAGTCCAGTAAATGGCTCCTGGGCCTGCACATCAAGCTCACTTAAGATTGCATTACCAGAGGGTCGGGGCTCCGCTCCGGTGGTGCACCAAAGTCATATCACTGGCCAACCTACAGGCTAAGGACTGAGGGACATAGCACACTGCAAAACTTTAAGGCATACAGAAGTCCCCGACTCAACTCCCAGCAAGTTGCCATCAGAGGGGTAAGATCTATTTAACATTCACATCGTTAACCTCACGCACACTGAGATAGTGATCCCACAGACATACAAACAGCCCCGGCGTGGTCAAACCATACAAGGCTCAGGCTAGCAGAAGCTAAACTTTATCTACGCAGTGGAGACTCAGTTTCGACAGGGCCATTTTAGCTGCCTAAACTAAAGCAAAAAGCAGGGGAAAGGTTCCCATACATAACTGCCATACTTTGCTTAGACAACAGTGGGATATAGAATTAGCAAGGCAGGGAGGGCTATACATTGGGCTTTGGTATACTTTAGAGCCCCGTATTACTGACAATAACAGACACGAGGCATGCAGTAAAGGTCAGAGCACACTATAACCCCCATCTGCTAGGCGGGAAAGAGAAACCATTTCTGCTGATAGACTCTGCGGACAACAGCACTGCAACACATCCAAATAAGAATTTGTGAAGAAATTCATGTAAAAAATGTACTGATTTAAATTGGGGTTTCCTTTTTAGACCTTAATAAAATTTGTTACAGAGACCCCAACCTAGACGGGTTAGCATTACAGCAGCAGTCTGGGATCACTGGGAAACCAGACAAAGGAAATCACAGGCTTCTCATAATCAATATAACACAATTTCAGATTTTGCCTTCCCTCCTAGTTCCACATTATTCTACTAAAGAGAAAGAATGGAAATCTTGATTGAATAGGGGGAAGTTGGATGATAGGCCCCCTGTCTCAAAAACATATGTAATCATCACTGTATGCTATAAACCTAGCATGAACACTTAGCACTAAGCATCTCCCCCAAGCCTTCCCCTAGATCCTGAGCTACACTCCAGAATGCTAAGAAGTAGTCTCCAGTAAAGTGATAACTTCACAAGCTCACCAACAGCTTTTCCTCTACAGTTAGGAGGATCATGCATCATGAAAAATAAAACTCAAACTGTAAAAGAATGCTTATCAAAATCCCAAGCAAAACAAAAGGGACTAGTTAAAAACGGCCCACCCATTATGGCCAGCCCCACAGCTAGCTCACCTGAAGAGCCCAGAGATGCAAACTCAAATAGCCCTAATAAGGACCTTCTGATTCAAATTAAATCTATTTTTCAGGAAGAGTTTAAATCTGCCCTATCAGAGCTAAGGCAGGACATCAGAGAAATAGGAGGCAGAACGGCCAAAATAGAAGATAAATTGGACAGTGTGGTTGAAGAAATACCTCTACTCCAAAATTCAATTCAAGACAATACAGCATACATCTGTAAGTTAGAGGACCAGATTGAGGACCTGGAAAATAGATTGCGCAGATCTAATCTGCGCATAAGAAATCTCCCAGAAACATATAAAAACCTCAAAGAAACTATTTCCGACCTCTTCCACCAACTAGTTCCAGAAATTGAGCCTAATCTATTACTAATGGACGGGGTTCATAGAGCCCTCATAAGACCACAGCAAAATTCCAATAGGGATATCATCACTAAGCTTCACTATTACCACGTGAAAGAACTGATACTGAAAGCAGCTAGGTCTAAGCATAACATAGAATATGAAGGCCAACATCCAAATATATACAGATCTTGCCCCAATCATGCTACCAAAAAGAAGGGACATGAGACCAATAACGACAGCTCTCACCAAAGCTCACATTAAATACAGATGTAATTTTCCTTTCAAGTTAACCTTTTCTCACCTGAATAACACCTATGCCTGTTCCATGATGGATGACGGTGTGGTACTACTGGGTCGCCTTCATATTCCTATGGAGATGTTGGTCACACCTTCTACTTCATCCTCCCAGAGGAAATCCTTCCAGAAGGATTGGACTCCAGTTGGGAAAACATAGGCCTAGATTTAGAGTTCGGCGGTAAAAGGGCTGTTAACGCTCCGCGGGCTTTTTTCTGGCTGCACCATAAATTTAACTCTGGTATCGAGAGTTAAAACAAATGCTGCGTTAGGCTCCAAAAAAGGAGCGTAGAGCATTTTTACCGCAAAAGCAACTCTCGATACCAGAGTTGCTTACGGACGCGGCCGGCCTCAAAAACGTGCTCGTGCACGATTCTCCCATAGGAAACAATGGGGCTGTTTGAGCTGAAAAAAAACCTAACACCTGCAAAAAAGCAGCGTTCAGCTCCTAACGCAGCCCCATTGATTCCTATGGGGAAACACTTCCTACGTCTGCACCTAACACCCTAACATGTACCCCGAGTCTAAACACCCCTAGCCTTACACTTATTAACCCCTAATCTGCCGCCCCCGCTATCGCTGACCCCTGCATTACACTTTTAACCCCTAATCTGCCGCTCCGTAAACCGCCGCCACCTACGTTATCCCTATGTACCCCTAATCTGCTGCCCTAACATCGCCGACCCCTATGTTATATTTATTAACCCCTAATCTGCCCCCCACAACGTCGCCGACACCTACCTACACTTATTAACCCCTAATCTGCCGAGCGGACCTGAGCGCTACTATAATAAAGTTATTAACCCCTAACCCGCCTCACTAACCCTATCATAAATAGTATTAACCCCTAATCTGCCCTCCCTAACATCGCCGACACCTACCTTCAATTATTAACCCCTAATCTGACGACCGGAGCTCACCGCTATTCTAATAAATGTATTAACCCCTAAAGCTAAGTCTAACCCTAACACTAACACCCCCCTAAGTTAAATATAATTTTTATCTAACGAAATAAATTAACTCTTATTAAATAAATGATTCCTATTTAAAGCTAAATACTTACCTGTAAAATAAATCCTAATATAGCTACAATATAAATTACATTTATATTATAGCTATTTTAGGATTAATATTTATTTTACAGGCAACTTTGTAATTATTTTAACCAGGTACAATAGCTATTAAATAGTTAAGAACTATTTAATAGTTACCTAGTTAAAATAATTACAAATTTACCTGTAAAATAAATCCTAACCTAAGATATAATTAAACATAACACTACCCTATCAATAAAATAATTAAATAAACTACCTACAATTACCTACAATTAACCTAACACTACACTATCAATAAATTAATTAAACACAATTCCTACAAATAAATACAATTAAATAAACTATCTAAAGTACAAAAAATAAAAAAGAACTAAGTTACAGAAAATAAAAAAATATTTACAAACATAAGAAAAATATTACAACAATTTTAAACTAATTACACCTACTCTAAGCCCCCTAATAAAATAACAAAGACCCCCAAAATAAAAAATTCCCTACCCTATTCTAAAATACAAAAATTACAAGCTCTTTTACCTTACCAGCCCTGAACAGGGCCCTTTGCGGGGCATGCCCCAAGAATTTCAGCTCTTTTGCCTGTAAAAAAAAACATACAATACCCCCCCCCCAACAGGGATATCAGGGTAGGTGGAACACTTCTATGCTTGCTGACTATTGTTAGTGAAGATATCAGGGTAGGTGGAACACTTCTATGCTTGCTGACTATTGTTAGTAAAGATATCAGGGTAGGTGGAACACTTCTATGCTTGCTGACTATTGTTAGTGAAGATATCAGGGTAGGTGGAACACTTCTATGCTTGCTGACTATTGTTAGTAAAGATATCAGGGTAGGTGGAACACTTCTATGCTTGCTGATTACTGTTGGACAATGACGATGCCTCAGAAGATGAGTTTAAGCAACAAGCAAAGTGAAGGTGCTCTCATGAATAGGCCACTATTTCAGATAGTACTTTAAATTGCTGTATTTTTTATTTTGTGTTGTTATTTGCAATTGATTGAATGAAAATAACTTTAATTTATGTTGTATCAATAAACTAAAATCAGATTGTTGTAATATTGCTTTTCACTATGACTTTATTACTGAAGCACAAGTAGTGTACCTCAAAAACTAGAGCTAATTAAACAATTCTAAAGTCTTATTCATTTTCAAGACCCAAAATGATTAACGTAAGACTATGTAGTAAGGAAACAAATAAAAAATATGTGTTTGCTGTACAGTGATATGCGGCCTAGGAACTTTAACTTCATATAAACAATGCAAGCCCTGTGTAAAAGAAGAATAGACAATGTGTGTGTGTGGGGGGGGGGGGGGGCAGTATTCCAAAATCTTAGTCGAAGATTAAACTTTTCTTGAATGCAGAGAGATACTAGGCTGATCTTAGGCTGTAAATAAAATACATAAATAATTTGAAATCAGCTTCTATTACTTCTGAGCAGCCACTAGGGGGAGCTGAGAGAAAACGTAATACTTCTGGTGCTTTTTCTGTTAAATGCACTACAAGGACATAAAAATTGAAACATACAAACTGCTAAATCATTTTTAATTTGTAATATACATGAATTTGCAATATTAATCGCATTAATTCCTCACTAAGTTTTCTTTGAAGTTTTGGCCATTTTTTTGCTTTGGATACAACATACTTTGTTTACTATTAGTAATGGTTCAGCTTTACTAGGCTACGGCGCTGTGTATTTTTCTGTTTTATCTATGGATCTGTTTGACCTCTTGTCTGGACAGCAACCCCAGCCCTTCTGGCCTTGGCTGTTTTATAGCCCCTGCAAGACCTGACTACTGCTTTTGGACCCTGGACTCTCTGTTTTTCTGATCTAATTGAACTGTGGTCTGGCTGAAACCTCCTGGGCATAAGCTGCTTTCCTTGGCTTTTCACGTGGTCTTTTTAAACCCCTGTGACCCCCACCATATACCTTACACTGTCCTGATCCCTCACTGCATTTAACAATTTGTGCCAGACTTTTCTGATTCAATTGCTTCCACCAGTGTTCCCTCTAAGGCCAGTTTTGTGAGCGACTCAGCAGTGAAACAGGTCATTAGAGCAATTAGTAAACACTACACAATACAGACTGCAAGGTGTTTCCCTTATTAACTGTTTCACTGCTGGGCCACTCACAAAACTGGCTTTAGAGAGAACACTGCCTGTATCCTTGTACATCACTAAAGAATGTGATTCCCAAACTAAAAATACAATAAAAACACCTACATTAATTGTGTCTAGTTCATGAAAACTGTTGTTTTATTACTTCTTTTTTTTTATAACAGATTACATAAGGGCCATTATAGCTAACCTTGGCACCCCTGATGTTCCAGAACTATATTTTCCATGATGCTTAACTAGAATGCCTAAGCATCATGGGACATGTAGTTCTAAGACACTTGGGGTGCCAAGGTTAACCATCACTGCTCTAATCTGTTAGAGCATGTCGTTTTAAGGCTATCAACCCTGCAGTGGGTTTAACCCCTGCAATTTGTTTAAACACACAGTAGAAATACTGCTTGGGAGTTGTGGTACACTGCTGGTCTCAAGCAGTGTTCCCTCTAAGACCGGTTTTGTGAGTGGTCCAGAAGTGAAACCCCACCTTGCTGTCTGCATTATGTAGTGTTTACTAATTGCTCTAATTAACTGTTTCACTGCTGGGCCGCTCACAAAACTGACCTTAGAAGGAAAACACTGGCATCCACTGTATTTTAAATCTAAATGTACTGTCTCAATCCCCCGCAATGGACTTCAAAGGGCCATTACTGTAAAAAAAATGTCATGCTCTAATCTATTAAAGCTTGTAATTTTTAGACTATCGACCCTAGACTACTGTGTGTTTAAGGTAGAAATATCGCTTGGGACTTGCAGAGCACTGCTGGTAACAAGCAGAAAACACTCAGCATAATCTCTGAAAAAAAGGGGCAACCTCAATAAAAATTGCCTCTGGTTACACTAGGATCGTATGATATGTATTAATATATTAGTAATGCTGAAGACCTGCTGGCCACTAGTGTGTGGCAATGTGATTGTAACTAGATTATGCAATCAGTATGCTGACACATTGCCAGCTGTATGAGCGAGACAGGCAATTCAATCAGTCGTTCTGACTTCTAACAATGGAAAGGTTTGTTATAAGCTCATTGAAATACCTGAAGGTCCATTGTTTTCATATCAGCAGCACTATGTAAACGCAAGGCTTTATAAGAGAATTAAACACACAGGGCCAAGATACGGTTCAAACGCCATCAATAATCGCTAATGAGTTTAGCTCTGAATGTTCTGTAGCAGAATAATCCATCCCAGAGCTGGTTACCGGTACTACAGCAAGTATGGAAAATACAATTACTGAACATGCAAACTATATGTGACACAATTATTGGCTCAATGAAGAAGGTTATGTTTGTTTTTCCAAACATCCAGGTTTAAAGAAGCTTAAAGGGACAGTCTACTCCAAAAATTTTCATTGTTTAAAAAAGATAGATAACGCCTTTACAACGCATTGAATCCCCAGTTTTGCAGAAGAAACATTCAGGTAGATTACGAGTTGTGCCTTCGTATTTTAACGCTGAATTTTTTTTAATTTCAGCGTTAAAACAGCAACGCAGTCATTGCGAGTCTTGTCAGTATAGCTGTACCGCAAGCATTTTAGACTGTAACGCAACGTCAGTCCCGCACTCAAAAAAATGAGTTTTTTTCATGGGACTTCAATAGCGCTGCCATTACGAGTTTTGCAGTGAGGCTAAAAAGCTTACGTTACACCCTATAATGACAAGATCCGTACCGCCATCTGAGAGCAGTAGTTATGAGTTTTACGCAACAAATCTGTTACATAAAACTCATAACTAAACTGTTACAAAGTACACTAACACCCATAAACTACCTATTAACCCTTAAATCGAGGCCCTCCCACATCGCAAATACTATATTAACGTTATTAACCAGTAATCTGCCGCTCCCGACATCGCCGCCACTAATACAATTTATTAACCCCTATTCCACTGCTCCCCGACATTGTCGCCACTATACTAATGTTATTAACCCCTAATCCCCCGCATCCCAACATCGCCCACACTATAATAAATATATTAAGACCACTTTTCTGTCACTTCCCGACATTGACGCCACTAAATAAAGCTATTAACCCCTAAACCTCTGGCCTCCTACATCACTACCACTAAATAAACCTATTAACCCCTAAACCGCCAGCCCCCCACATTGCCAAAACCCAAATTAAACTATAAACTCCTAAACCTAACACCCCCCTAACTTTATATTAAAATTACAAGATCCCTATCTTAAAATAAATAAACACCTACCTGGAAAATAAAAAAAACAACTAAATTTAAACTATAAATAAACTAACATAACTATTAGACTAAAATTAAACTAAATACAAATGAAATAAACTAAATTACAAATGAAATAAACTAAATTACAAATTAAAAAAACCTAACCCTACTAAAAATATTAAATCTACAATTACAAACAATAAAAAATACTAAATTACAAAAAATAAAAAAATACTAAAGTACAAAAAATAACAAACACTAAATTATGAAAAATAACAAACGAAATTATCCAAAATTAAAAAATTACAACTAATCTCATAGCCCTATCAAAATAAAAAGCCCCCCAAAATAAAAACACCCTCTAGCCTACAATAAACTACCAATAGCCATTAAAATGGCCTTTAGTAGGCCATTGCCCTAAAGAAATCAGCTCTTTTCCCTGAAAAAAATGCAGACCCCCCCAACAGCAAAACCCACCACCCAACCAACCCCCCAAAATAAAAAAAACTAACTAAAAAAACCTAATCTACCCATTGCCCTGAAAAGGGTATTTGCATGGGCATTGCCCTTAAAAGGGCATTCAGCTCTTTTTCCTGCCCTAATCTAAAAAAAAAAACACCCAAAAAACCTTAAAAAAACCTAAACCTAGGGGGCGCTGAGCTAGCCACTAAAGAGAGAAGGCGTGGTTTCTCAGTGCTCTCTTAAATGAAGCTTATTTCACAATATTACTATACATTATTATTATTTTTTTTTTATCTGCCACAATCCCTTTTAGAACATCTGGTACCAGGGGAAGACGGTATCCGACAAGTTTAAGGGATATCAGAAGCAGGAGAACGAAGTCCAGTAAATGGCTCCTGGGCCTGCACATCAAGCTCACTTAAGATTGCATTACCAGAGGGTCGGGGCTCCGCTCCGGTGGTGCACCAAAGTCATATCACTGGCCAACCTACAGGCTAAGGACTGAGGGACATAGCACACTGCAAAACTTTAAGGCATACAGAAGTCCCCGACTCAACTCCCAGCAAGTTGCCATCAGAGGGGTAAGATCTATTTAACATTCACATCGTTAACCTCACGCACACTGAGATAGTGATCCCACAGACATACAAACAGCCCCGGCGTGGTCAAACCATACAAGGCTCAGGCTAGCAGAAGCTAAACTTTATCTACGCAGTGGAGACTCAGTTTCGACAGGGCCATTTTAGCTGCCTAAACTAAAGCAAAAAGCAGGGGAAAGGTTCCCATACATAACTGCCATACTTTGCTTAGACAACAGTGGGATATAGAATTAGCAAGGCAGGGAGGGCTATACATTGGGCTTTGGTATACTTTAGAGCCCCGTATTACTGACAATAACAGACACGAGGCATGCAGTAAAGGTCAGAGCACACTATAACCCCCATCTGCTAGGCGGGAAAGAGAAACCATTTCTGCTGATAGACTCTGCGGACAACAGCACTGCAACACATCCAAATAAGAATTTGTGAAGAAATTCATGTAAAAAATGTACTGATTTAAATTGGGGTTTCCTTTTTAGACCTTAATAAAATTTGTTACAGAGACCCCAACCTAGACGGGTTAGCATTACAGCAGCAGTCTGGGATCACTGGGAAACCAGACAAAGGAAATCACAGGCTTCTCATAATCAATATAACACAATTTCAGATTTTGCCTTCCCTCCTAGTTCCACATTATTCTACTAAAGAGAAAGAATGGAAATCTTGATTGAATAGGGGGAAGTTGGATGATAGGCCCCCTGTCTCAAAAACATATGTAATCATCACTGTATGCTATAAACCTAGCATGAACACTTAGCACTAAGCATCTCCCCCAAGCCTTCCCCTAGATCCTGAGCTACACTCCAGAATGCTAAGAAGTAGTCTCCAGTAAAGTGATAACTTCACAAGCTCACCAACAGCTTTTCCTCTACAGTTAGGAGGATCATGCATCATGAAAAATAAAACTCAAACTGTAAAAGAATGCTTATCAAAATCCCAAGCAAAACAAAAGGGACTAGTTAAAAACGGCCCACCCATTATGGCCAGCCCCACAGCTAGCTCACCTGAAGAGCCCAGAGATGCAAACTCAAATAGCCCTAATAAGGACCTTCTGATTCAAATTAAATCTATTTTTCAGGAAGAGTTTAAATCTGCCCTATCAGAGCTAAGGCAGGACATCAGAGAAATAGGAGGCAGAACGGCCAAAATAGAAGATAAATTGGACAGTGTGGTTGAAGAAATACCTCTACTCCAAAATTCAATTCAAGACAATACAGCATACATCTGTAAGTTAGAGGACCAGATTGAGGACCTGGAAAATAGATTGCGCAGATCTAATCTGCGCATAAGAAATCTCCCAGAAACATATAAAAACCTCAAAGAAACTATTTCCGACCTCTTCCACCAACTAGTTCCAGAAATTGAGCCTAATCTATTACTAATGGACGGGGTTCATAGAGCCCTCATAAGACCACAGCAAAATTCCAATAGGGATATCATCACTAAGCTTCACTATTACCACGTGAAAGAACTGATACTGAAAGCAGCTAGGTCTAAGCATAACATAGAATATGAAGGCCAACATCCAAATATATACAGATCTTGCCCCAATCATGCTACCAAAAAGAAGGGACATGAGACCAATAACGACAGCTCTCACCAAAGCTCACATTAAATACAGATGTAATTTTCCTTTCAAGTTAACCTTTTCTCACCTGAATAACACCTATGCCTGTTCCATGATGGATGACGGTGTGGTACTACTGGGTCGCCTTCATATTCCTATGGAGATGTTGGTCACACCTTCTACTTCATCCTCCCAGAGGAAATCCTTCCAGAAGGATTGGACTCCAGTTGGGAAAACTAAGAAAGCAAAGAAGCAAAGAACCATTCCTGGGGCCTCCAGAGATGCAGAATTTCCCAGTGAAGAAGACGCCTCCCCAGCTTGAAGATAATGTTCTTAGGAGATAAAGGGGTATATCCCCTGGAGAATTGGGCTACTTCATAATAGAGGGGTAAACGCCTGTCACTTAAAGTATATATAGTCTGCTTCCCCTTAGGAAGTTATGTACATTTTGGAAATATTTTGTAATACCTCAGTATCAAATATATGTTGTTAGCTGTTATGCTTTCGGCAGCCTAATGTATTACCTGCAGTCAAACCTGAACTTATTATTAAATTTGATACTCAATGACAGTGTGCTTTTGGTTTTCTCAAATAGTTTGAGTACTTACTGTGTATCACTTGTACTTTGTAACAAAATATATATTTATGTATATCAATCACAGTTTAAAACTGTTGTAATCATTGGTATTTTCTGAGATATTTCTATGTCAGCAATAATTTATTAGATAGGAGACACTAGAATGCTAAATACTAGTGTATTATTCACTTTAATAAACCTGTGAGTTTGTAAATGGATCAGCCGTAGCAGTGCAAGAGTTTAGAAATGCTGCAAGTCAAAGACCTGAGTTCAATTACGTTGCCCTGTCGGGTTGCTTCATTATGTAAAACATATCTGTATTAGGTTTACGGCAGTGTTATCTCAATAAATAATAATAGGACCTAGTCTTGTTACTTTGATTAACTTGTCGTTATAAATAGTAACCCTGTTATAGGTCTTGCTGATTATACTTAAAATGTTACAAACGAGTCTCACATATTACATGGCTGTAACAATGAGTCAAGCGATTTAAACGTTAATTATTACTTGCACTAATGTTTGCTCGTTTGGTCGCTCAATGTTATTATGTTTGGCTGAGCACAACATGTAAATTTGAGAGTCAGTGACCAGATTAATTGGAAATTAAGGTGGTACCCATTTGAAATGGCTGTAAGTTGGGGCTGATCCATTTACAAACTCACAGGTTTATTAAAGTGAATAATACACTAGTATTTAGCAATCTAGTGTCTCCTATGTAATAAATTATTGCTGACATAGAAATATCTCAGAAAATACCAATGATTACAACAGTTTAAGCTGTGATTGATGCACCGTATATGTAATCTCGCCCCTAGTGATCCAGTGTACTTGACCCCTTAATGACCAAGGACGTACACCATACGTCCTCAAAAAAAATACAGTTAATAACCGAGGACGTATGGCGTACGTCCTTGGTCTTTGAAAGCGGTGGAAGCAATCCTGATCGCTTCCAGCCACTTTCCGGTTATTGCAGTGATGCCTCGATATCGAGGCATCCTGCAATAACCCCCTTTGGCCATCCGATGCAGAGAGAGCCACTCTGTGGCCCTCTCTGCACCGGACATCGAAGGCCGGTATCGTTGGTGGGTGGGAGCTTACGTGGGAGGCGGGTGGGCGGCTATCGGTGAGCAATATGACATCGAGGGGGGCGGGATCGTGGGCGGGATTGCTGGGGGGGGCACGGGGGCGGGCGCGTGCATGGGGTGGATGCGGGTGGGAACGGCTACACTACAGAAAACAATTGAAAATAAAAGTTGGGTAAAGTTAAATTTTTTGAAAAATCAAAGTGATCTGGGAGGTGGAGGGGGGTTGTTCTTTGGGGGGGAAGCTACACTACAGAAAAAAAAAAAGAAAAAATAATAAAAAAGAATTTTTTTTTTGCAGAAACTGGGTACTGGCAGACAGCTTCTCTGGGATCCCCAGGTAGAGGGGGATTGTTAGAGAGCTGTTTGGGGGGGATCAGGGAGGTTGGGGGATAAGGGGGGAATCTTACACATCAGCATATGTAAATATGCTAACAAAATATATATATATTTAAAAATACCTTTTATTTTAGTACTGGCAGACTTTCTGCCAGTACTTAAGATGGCAGGGACAATTGTGGGGTGGGGGAGGGAAGAGCACTGTTTGGGAGGGATCAGGGGGTCTGATGTGTCAGGTGGGAGGCTGATCTCTACACTAAAGCTAAAATTAGCCCAGCAAGCTCCCTACAAGCTACCTAATTAACCCCTTCACTGCTAGACATAATACACGTGTGATGCGCAGCAGCACTTAGCGGCCTTCTAATTACCAAAAAGCAACGCCAAAGTCATATATGTCTGTTATTTCTGAACAAAGGGGATCCCAGAGAAGCATTTACAACCATTTGTGCCATAATTGCATAAGTTGTTTGTAAATAATTTCAGTAAGAAAACTAAAGTTTGTGAAAAAGTGAACGATTTTTTTATTTGATTGCATTTGGCGGTAAAATGGTGGCATGAAATATACCAAAATGGGCCTAGATCAATACTTTGGGTTGTCTACTACACTACACTAAAGCTAAACTTAACCCTACAAGCTCCATACAAGCTCCCAAATTAACCCCTTCACTGCTGGGCATAATACACGTGTTGTGCGCAGTGGCATTTAGCGGCCTTCTAATTACCAAAAAGCAATGCCAAAGCCATATATGTCTGCTATTTATGAACAAAGGGGATCCCAGAGAAGCTTTTACAACCATTTGTGCCATAATTGCACAGGCTGTTTGTAAATAATTTCAGTGAGAAACCTAAAATTGTGAAAAAGTGAACGATTTTTTTTATTTGATCGCATTTGGCGGTGAAATGGTGGCATGAAATATACCAAGATGGGCCTATATCAATTCTTGGGGTTGTCTACTACACTAAACTAAAGCTAAAATTAACCCTAGAAGCTCCCTACATGCTCCCTAATTAACCCCTCCACTGCTGGGCATTATACACGTGTGGTGCGCAGTGGCATTTAGCGGCCTTCTAATTACCAAACAAAATGCCAAAGCCATATATGTCTGCTATTTCTGAACAAAGGGGTTCCCAGAGAAGCATTTACAACCATTTGTGCCACAATTGCACAAGTTGTTTGCAAATACTTTCAGTGAGAAACCTAAAGTTTGTTAAAAAAATTGTGAAAAAGTGAACAATTTTTTTTATTTGATCTCATTTGGCGGTGAAATGTTGGCATGAAATATACCAAAATGGGCCTAGATCAATACTTTGGGATGTCTTCTAGAAACAAATATATACATGTCAATGGATATTCAGGGATTCCTGAAAGATATCAGTGTTCCAATGTAACTAGCGCTAATTTTGAAAAAAAGTGGTTTGGAAATAGCAAAGTGCTACTTGTATTTATGGCCCTATAACTTGCAAAAAAAGCAAAGAACATGTAAACATTGGGTATTTATAAACTCAGGAAAAAAATTAGAAACTATTTAGCATGGGTGTTTTTTGGTGGTTGTAGATGTGTAACAGATTTTGGGGGTCAAAGTTAGAAAAGTGTTTTTTTTTTTCTTTTTTTTCCCCTCATATTTTTTTTTTTTTTTTTTAAAGTAAATTATAAGATATGATGAAAATAATGATATCTTGAGAAAGTCCATTTAATGGTGAGAAAAACGGTATATAATATGTGTGGGTACAGTAAATGAGTAAGAGGAAAATTACAGCTAAACACAAACACCGCAAAAATGTGAAAATAGCCTTGGTCCCAAATGGACAGAAAATGGAAAAGTGCTGAGATCATTAAAGGCTTAAATTATGATGTATGCAGTGTATATTTAATACAATTCATTCCTGTTTAATTTACATACAAATTTTAAGTTTTTTTATAAAATATGATTTTTGTTGAACACTTTTCTTACAATTGATGCACTTTAACAATACATTTGTATGTACAGTTGTAATCAAAATTGTTCAACCCCCATTGCAAATCAGTTTATTGTGAAAATTTACAGACTTTCAGCTTTTGCAATGAACTAATCAAACCAAAGCAATTAAAATAGCTCAATACAACAATGCTTCAAGTGGTTTTCCAAAATTCAAATGAAAATGCAACTTTTAATGAATTCTGCAGTCTCAAAATGATTCAACCCCCTGAATAGAATCTCTAACTATAGCACAAATATGCAAAACAGGGGTTGTCTCAAGCACACCTGATGCAACTAATCAAGGGCTTCGTTAGTTGCACCAGGTGTGCTTGAACTAGAACACATGAAATACCTGAACTGGCTAGGGGTTTGTTCAGTGTCAGGTTTGACTGCATGTTAGAGATATGGCAAAGTCAAAAGAATGGTCCAAAAAGTTAAGAGAAGAGATCATTGCCCCTTCACAAACAAGGAACAGGATACAAAATGATAGCTAAGGCACTGAATGTTCCTAGAGACACCAGAGAAATGGACAGACTCTCAGTTTAATGAAGACGAATCCATTCCTGCCACAAGAGCTGATCTCAGGACCCTGGTGTCCAAACAAGATATTAACAAGAACTTTGACAAGCTTTGGGACAAATTCGACTCATTCCAGAACACTGTCACCAACAGTTTAGCAGAAATAAAGCAAGACATCACAGAATTAGGCACTAGAGTGGCGACGTTGGAGGAATCAGAAATTTCTAACACAGAAGAGCTAACTACTATTAACCAAAATTTGTCTACACACCAACAAGAGATGAATGACATCCAAGATAAATTAGAAGATCTTGAAAATAGAAGTCGGAGATGCAATCTAAGGCTGAAGGGGATCCCAGAAACGGTGTCAGCAAATGAGTTACACAACTATCTACATCAGCTCTTTCAAGCAATTACTGGGGAGGTCGACGATGGGAAGTTTCAAATGAAAGAGCCCACAGAGCTCTAAGAGCTAAACCAAAAGATGACGCCCCACCGAGAGATGTGGTAATCAAATTTTTCAGATTCCCAGAAAAAGAAGAAATCCTCCCAGCGGCTAGGAAAAATCCTACTTTTAAGTTTCAGGGGTCAGTAATCCAGTTTTTTCAAGACCTGTGTGTCAAAACGCTGCAAAGAAGAAGCTATCTGAAACCCCTCACTACACTTTTGAGGAAGCACCAGATAATATATCGGTGGGGATTTCCTTTCAATTTACATATCTTGCACAAGGGCAAGACACTAAGCCTTAAAGAACCATCAGAGATCCCAGCAATCTGCAATAGTCTACAACTGGAAACACCGGAAATACCACAGATGAAAGAAACGACAGAGACACAGCAACCATCTTCTGGATCAGGCCAACCACACAGACAAAAGTGGACAAGAGTGTCGAAAAGGAAAGCCAAAACATGAATGTCATCATCATGCAGTCAATTGTAGGGTTGACTGTGTCTGCTTTGCATTTGATAACGATAATTGGGTGAGACGCCACCTCTTGTTTTCACTTCTTTATCTCAGGCCAAGAGGTGGAGAAGAATTGGTATGTAACTGTACACACTTTTCAATTTTTTTTCTTCCCCAATATCAAGAGTCTCAGACTAGAGAATATTTAGAAATATACACATTAGATAGTGCTAATGTTTGGGATGCGATTACTTTGTTACCAGTGACTGAGAGATATATGAAATAATCTTCTTTGCTTATATTACCCTACCTAGCAGTGGGGGCATAATGTATTTCAAAAATGTTATTTACATTTGAGGGGGAGGGGAGGGATGGGATTTTTTTCTTTTGTTTATTACTACAACATATTGCTTGTTGCACATGTTACTGTTCATTGACAAGTTTGTTTTTGTTCTTGTTTAATATGTCTGCTCTCGTACACTGTCTTGCCTACTCACATGAGGTGTCCAGTAACGGAAATACATATATGAAATGTCTATGGTTGCAAGTAATGCATGCAGCGGTGGAGCCGGGATGGGAACCCCAACCTCGGGACTGTAAGTAAATGATGGGGGACATACGACTTATTTCACATAATGTCAGGGGCCTTAACACAGACCTTAAGCACAGGATGGCTATGACCCAATTCTCTAGATTAAAGGCCAACGTAATATTTTTACAGGAAACACACTTTACTAAAGAAGTAATACCGAAACATTGGTCAAGAAATTACACACAACATTACCATTCTACCACTGACAAGAAAAAAAGAGGGGTAACAATCCTCTTACATCAATCACTGGGATTTATAGTAGAGCAAACGATTGGGGACCCAGAGGGAAGGTACCTGATAGTGAAAGGGAGGTTGAAAGATAAACAGATAGTCTTATGCAACATATATGCACCTAACGAGACTCAGATCTCCTTCTTTTCCCATGTAGCTTGCTTATTAACTCAGTGGTCACAAGTTAGGATTTTGCTGGGGGGGTTTTAATATATCAATGTATGCATTTCAAGAAAACTTATTCCAAGCTGGATTATGTCTTCTTGAGCCAGGTATGTCTTCTTGAGCCAGGTTTGGGTTCCAGATCTAATAGCCTCTACAATACACGCATGCGCCTGGTCGGACCATTCAATAGTCCAAATTAATATTAAAGACACATTCCATGTTAGTACGATGCGCTCTTGGACTTACGATCCTTATGCACTGCAAGGTCCAGATAAGCATGACTCTATATCCAAGGCTCTATCTGAGTTTTGGGAAATAAATGCAGGAACCACTGCTAACCCAATTAATGCTTGGGCAGCTCACAAACCCTTTATTAGGGGATTGCTCATCAAAGAGAAGTCGATCCTTACCAAAATAAACAGAGAGCAAGTGGACTCCCTCCAGTCCCAAATAGACACACTTACTAAAATACACCAACAGAATCTATCTATAGAAATCTTCCAGACACTTCAAACTAAAAGGTCAGAATTAGCAACTATTATGAATAAAGAAGCAATCAGGGCAGCACACAAACTGAAAGCACACTATTATATTTACTCTAACAAACCTGATAAATACTTGGCGCACAAGCTTAGAGAAAAAACTAAATCTTTTGCAATACCACAATTACAAAAAGCAGATGGTTCATACACCTCAAACCCTCAGGAGATAGCGGACAGCTTTGCTCAATACTATGCACATTTATACGACGGGAAAAAAAATCATACGTAATGACCACACAAAGAGCCTGACACACAGATTTCTAGACGAAGCTAAACTCCAACCCATAGATAATAATATTAAAGATGAGTTAAATGCGGAGGTGTCTACCAGGGAGGTACTCAATGCTATAAAGGAACTGAAGCCTGGGAAGGCAGCAGGTCCTGATGGGTTCCCAGGAGAATATTACCAACTTTTTAAAAAAACCTTAATCCCACATATAGTGACATTTTGTAACAATATTTTACAGGGCAGGGAAATCCCAAAGGAAATTCTGCAGGCTAAAATAGTGGTGATCCCTAAACCAGGTAGAAATCCAAAAATATGTCAAAGCTATAGACCCATATCTTTAATTAATCAAGATATCAAGATCTTCACGAAGATCTTAGCAAATAGGCTTAAAACTCACTTGCCTAAACTGATCCATCCGGATCAGGTGGGATTTATCCAAGAAAGAGAAGCCCCTGATAATACAAGACGCATGATCTCCCTGGTGGACCACCTTAACAAGACACGAATGCCTTCTCTGGTCCTGCCTTCTCTGGTCCTATCTTTGGATGCGGAGAAGGCGTTCGATAGAATAGACTGGGACTACATGTTTGAAGTTTTGGATAGATTGGGGTTTCGGGGTCCATTTCTTCAGGCGATTAGGAGCATATACTCTCACCCTACGGCACATATCAGAGCAGCAGGCTACCAATCTAAACTCATTGACATACGAAACGGTACGAGACAGGGTTGCCCCTTATCACCACTTCTTTTTGCGCTTTGCATAGAACCGTTAGCTGCGACAATCCGCTTAGCCCCAGGGGTACATGGAGTTAGGATAGGGGGAGACGAATTTAAAATATCCCTGTTCGCAGATGATGTCCTTCTTACCTTGACTAAACCGCTGACATCCCTGCCGTACCTATACCAGATACTGCAAGACTACTCTGATATTTCAGGATATAAAATAAACTTGGATAAGTGCGAAGCACTATCTATTGCACTCCCAAACCATACAAAAAAATTGATTGACACTAATTTTACATTTAAATGGGCAAATGAGGCACTTAAATATTTAGGAATTAGAATATCAAGTGATATCACAGAATTATACAAGCTGAACTATGTCCCTCTACTCAAAACAATTAGAAAGGAGTTAAGAGTTTGGAAGACTAATGGTTTCTCATGGTATGGCCGTTTATTGGCCGTTAAAATGAATACGCTCCCAAGGCTTTTGTATCTTTTTAGGACCCTCCCAATTAAAATTCCATTGGTGGAACTTAACAAATTACAGACTGACTTGACCAGCTTTATCAGGGGGAACAAGAAGGCCAGAATTCCTTCCCAAACATTACTACACCATAGACAACTGGGAGGGGTGGGGGCCCCAAATTTAATAAACTACTACCAGGCGGCGAGACTAGCACAGACCACTCTTCTAGGCCAAAAACCAAACGACTTTATATGGGTGCGAGTTGAGACCTTGTTGGCAGGTTATAACAACCCAGAGGATATTCTCTGGGAACATCCTGGAAATACCTCCAGGAAGACACAGGCTTCGAAACTAACAGGGGAGATGATGGAGATGTGGAATTCACTGTCTACATCTTTAAAGCTACTACCAGCAGATTCACTAAAGAGGCCAATTAGGACACTTCTGTGCCAGGATTTCAATGGTCAGATAGGTAAATGGGAGAACAAAGGGCTTTATAGGGTGGCTGATTTTCTACACAAAGGTAAAATAGCTATATTTCAGCAACTGCAAGAAAAACTGCTACCAGAAAAATTACATTGGTTCTTATACCTACAAATAGCATCTGCCATCACAAAAGCCATACCGCGGAATCCCAGACAGAGTTTAACAACGCTAGAACGATACACAAGCTCCAGTATCAGACACAAAAATCTTATCTCTCACATATATATTTCAA
Organism: Bombina bombina; assembly: GCF_027579735.1. NCBI lineage: Eukaryota > Metazoa > Chordata > Amphibia > Anura > Bombinatoridae > Bombina > Bombina bombina. The sequence continues at coordinate 41,452,455 of NC_069500.1, read as the reverse complement.
TACAGACAGCTAAGAACACCTCTAAAACCCCCTTAATGGAGAAATGGGAATCAGACCTGAACGAGACACGAACCAAAGAGGAATGGGAAATAATCTTCTGCACAGCAGGGAAAGGTCTAATTAGTGCTGACTTTAAGGAAAATTGTATTAAGACCATCTTTAGATGGTACCTTACCCCAATAATCATATCACATTATACTCCAAGGGGTAACAAAAATTGTTACAGAGGATGTACGGAAACGGGGACATACATACATATGTGGTGGGAGTGCCCCCAGATAAAACAGATATGGGCTAATTTATCCAAGCTACTAAGTGAGGTACTGTCCGAAAACATAAATTTGACACTACTAAACGAACATATCAAACCCTTTAATAAAGCCATAAATACATTTATACGCACTCTATGTACTGCGACTAGGATCTGTGTGGCTAGGTATTGGAAAACAGGGGTTCCCACATGGGGAGAAATACTAGAAAAGATTAAAACTACATATAAGATGTCCGAATCAGCTTCTTTTATACAAGCGACCCATGATCAGTTCCTGAAGATATGGGAATATTGGATTCTGAAAGGTTATTAATACTTCACAAGACCCAAAGTGATGATACACAACCAGTATAGGGCAATGACATTAACTTAGATATACAAGGGGACATAAGATATTGACTCTTGACTGAGACCAAGGTATGACTTGAGGGGGGCTCCCTTCTGGGATCTACGGCATGAAGGCGGACGAGACAGGCAAGTTATGGAAACAGTTTATGTTTTGTTTTATTGTTTAATATTTACTGTTTAAATATACAGGACATAATGGGATACAGGTTTCTCCTTCCTGAAAGAAAGGCACTCCTCTCTTTTTTTTTCTTTTGGACTATATGATTTAATATATGCGGATCCTGTGATTTACGAACTGTTCTGGTCAAATCTACGTTTTGATATGGGTACGCCCAGAAAGTTCTTGTTCTCCTTTGGGACATCACTTGAACTCACGCCTATCAGGCATGGAACTGAAGTTCTCTTTTTAAGAGGAGGGTGGGGAAAGGGATCTTCCTTGAATATTCAATAAGTGATGTATTTGTTATATGTTCTGCAATAAAAATAATTTTAACTAAATATAATGCGGAAACGGGGACATACATACATATGTGGTGGGAGTGCCCCCAGATAAAATAGATATGGGCTAATTTATCCAAGCTACTAAGTGAGGTACTGTCCGAAAACATAAATTTGACACTACTAAACGAACATATCAAACCCTTTAATAAAGCCATAAATACATTTATACGCACTCTATGTACTGCGACTAGGATCTGTGTGGCTAGGTATTGGAAAACAGGGGTTCCCACATGGGGAGAAATACTAGAAAAGATTAAAACTACATATAAGATGTCCGAATCAGCTTCTTTTATACAAGCGACCCATGATCAGTTCCTGAAGATATGGGAATATTGGATTCTGAAAGGTTATTAATACTTCACAAGGCCCAAAGTGATGATACACAACCAGTATAGGGCAATGACATTAACTTAGATATACAAGGGGACATAAGATATCGACTCTTGACTGAGACCAAGGTATGACTTGAGGGGGGCTCCCTCCTGGGATCTACGGCATGAAGGCGGACGAGACAGGCAAGTTATGGAAACAGTTTATGTTTTGTTTTGTTGTTTAATATTTACTGTTTAAATATACAGGACATAATGGGATACAGGTTTCTCCTTCCTGAAAGAAAGGCACTCCTCTCTTTTTTTTTCTTTTGGACTATATGATTTAATATATGCGGATCCTGTGATTTACGAACTGTTCTGGTCAAATCTACGTTTTGATATGGGTACGCCCAGAAAGTTCTTGTTCTCCTTTGGGACATCACTTGAACTCACGCCTATCAGGCATGGAACTGAAGTTCGCTTTTTAAGAGGAGGGTGGGGAAAGGGATCTTCCTTGAATATTCAATATGTGATGTATTTGTTATATGTTCTGCAATAAAAATAATTTCAACTAAATAATGCGGAAACGGGGACATACATACATATGTGGTGGGAGTGCCCCCAGATAAAACAGATATGGGCTAATTTATCCAAGCTACTAAGTGAGGTACTGTCCGAAAACATAAATTTGCCCTATCTGAATCATTAAAGTTTAATTTTGACTAGACTGTTCCTTTAAATAGAACATACTCCAGCATAGAAACTAACAGTATAGGTTGGAAAACCACAGGCAAAATCAGCTATTTCAAATGCCAAATTAGGGGTAAAGGAGCTACTTTTTAACAATTTAAAACACTCCAGCAGGTAAAATGAATCATTGGGAACAATTTAAAGGAGAGAACATTTTTGGGTGAACTGTCCCTTTAACTGTTCCGTGAAATAAAAAGTGTCACAAAACAAACATTACAAAGTACAGTTAAACTTATAATAACACTAATAAAAATGATAATAAAAAAAATATAGCACACAAAAGTTATGTGTTCAAAGATATGAGATCTCAGATGTTAGAAAAACACAATGGAAGGCAAAGGACATTAACATAGATATATATATATATATATATATATATCTAAAGATGCTGTGGAATCTATCACCTAGATTACGAGTTTGGCGTTAGAGGCAGTGCGGTGCTAACGAGCAGTTTATGCTCACCGCTCACTTACAGACAGCGCTGGTATTACGGGTTTTTACAAACCAGACAAGAAGTGAGCGTTGAGCAAAATTCTGCTCCTTACCGCACTCCAATACCAGCGCTGCTTACGTGCACGATTTCCCCATAGGAAAAAAACCTGCAAAAAAGCAGTGTAAAACTCAGTAACGCAGCCCTATTGATTCCTATGGGGAAATAAAATTTATGTCTACACCTAACACCCTAACATGAACCCCGAGTCTAAACACCCCTAATCTTACACTTATTAACCCCTAATCTGCCGCTCCGGACACCGCCGCCACCTACATTATACTTATGAACCCCTAATCTGCCGTCCCCCAACATTTCCGCCCCTATAATAAACATATTAACCCCTAAACCGCCACACTCCCGCATCGCAAACATTAGTTAAAGATTATTAACCTCTAATCTGCCGTCCCTAACATCGCCGCCACCTACCTACATTTATTAACCCCTAATCTGCCGCCCCAACGTCGCCACCACTATTCTAAATTTATTAACCCCTAAGTCTAATCCTAACCCTAACACCCCCTAACTTAAATATAATTTAAATAAATATAAATAAAATTACTATAATTAACTAAATTATTCCTATTTAAAACTAAATACTTACCTATAAAATAAACCCTATTCTAGCTACAATATAACTAATAGTTACATTGTATCTAGTTTAGGGTTTATTTTTATTTTACAGGCAAGTTTATATTTATTTTAACTATTTCATAAACTACCTAGCTAAAATAAATACAAAAGTACCTGTAAAATAAAACCTAACCTAAGTTACAATAACACCTGACACTACACTATAATTAAACTAATTCCCAAAATTAAATACAATTAAATAAATTAGCTAAAGTACAAACCCCCCCCCCCTAAATTACAGAAAATAATAAACAAATTACAAGATTTTTAAGATAATTACACCTAATCTAATCCCCCTAACAAAATAAACCCCCCTCCAAAATAAAAAAGCCCTACCCTACACTAAATTACAAAAAGCCCTTAAAAGAGCCTTTTGTGGGGCATTGCCCCAAAGTAATCAGCTCTTTTACCTGTAAAAAAAATTACAAATCCCCCTCCAACATTAAAACCCACCACCCACACAACCAACCCTAATCTAAAAGCGTGTCCATCTTCAATCAAGACATCCGACGCGGAGCATCCTCTTCTTTCCATGGTGACTGAAGAATGAAGGTACCTTTAAGTGACGTCATCCAAGATGGCGTCCCTTCAATTCTGATTGGCTGATAGAATCAGCCAATCGGAATTAAGGTAAAAAAAATCCTATTGGCTGATGCAATCAGCCAATAGGATTGAGCTGGCATTCTATTGGCTGATTGGAACAGCCAATAGAATGCCAGCTCAATCCTATTGGCTTATTGGATCAGCCAATAGGAATGAAGTTCTATCGGAATCTAAGGGACGCCATCTTGGATGACGTCACTTAAAGGAACCTTCATTCTTTAGTCGCCGTGGAAAGAAGACGATGCTCCGCGTCGGATGTCTTGAAGATGGACCCGCTCCGCGCCAGATAGATGAAGATTGAAGATGCCGTCTAGATGAAGACTTCTGCCCGTCTGGAGGAAAACCTCTGCCCGTCTGGAGGACCACTTCTGCCGGATTCATTGAGGACTTCGACCCGGTTGGGTGAAGACTTCTCCCGGTAAGGTGATCTTCAAGGGGTTAGTGTCAGGTTTTTTTAAGGGGGTATTGGGTGGGTTTTAGAGTAGGGTTGGTTGTGTGGGTGGTGGGTTTTAATGTTGGGGGGGATTTATAATTTTTTTTACAGGTAAAAGATCTGATTACTTTGGGGCAATGCCCCGCAAAAGGCCCTTTTAAGGGCTTTTTGTAATTTAGTGTAGGGTAGGGCTTTTTTATTTGGGGGGGCGGATTTTTTATTCTGTTAGGGGGATTAGATAAGGTGTAATTACTTTAAAAATTTTGTAATTTGTTTATTATTTTCTGTAATTTAGTGTTTGCTTTTTTTATACTTTAGCTAATTTTATTTAATGTTATTTAATTGTATTTAGTTTAGGGAATTAATTTAATTATAGTGTAGTGTTAGGTGTAATTGTAACTTAGGTTAGGTTTTATTTTACAGGTAAATTTGTCTTTATAGGTAGGTAGTTAGTAAATAGTTAATAACTATTTAATAACTATTCTACCTAGTTAAAATAAATACAAACCTGCCTGTAAAATAAAAATAAACCCTAAGTTAGCTACAATGTAACTATTACTTATATTGTAGCTATCTTAGGGTTTATTTTACAGTAAAGTTTTTAGTTTTAAATAGGAATAATTTAGTTATTAATAGTAATTTTATTTAGATTTATTTAAATTATATTTAAGTTAGGGGGTGTTATAGTTAGGGTTAGACTTAGATTTAGGGGTTAATAACTTTAGTATAGTGGCAGCGATGTTGGGGGTGGCAGATTATGGGTTAATAAATGTAGGTAGGTGTCAGCGATGTTAGGGCTGGCAGATTAGGGGTTAATAATATTTAACTAATGTTTGCGAGGCGGGAGTGTGGCGGTTTAGGGGTTAATATATTATTATAGTGGCAGCGATGTCTGGTTCGGCAGATTAGGGGTTAAAAATTTATTTCAGTGTTTGCGATGTGGGGGGCCTCGGTTTAGGGGTTAATAGGTAGTTTATGGGTGTTAATGTACTATTTAGCATTTTAGTTAAGAGTTTTATGCTACGGCGTTGTAGTGTAAAACTCTTAACTACTGACTTTAAAATGCGGTACTAGTCTTTACAGGAGAGGGTCTACCGCTCACTTTTTGTCAGACACGTAATACCGGGGCTATGCAAGTCCCATTGAAAAAAGAGGATACGCAATTTACGTAAGTGGATTTGCGGTATTTCCCAGTCTGGCCAAAAAAGTGAGCGGTACACCTGTACCTGCAAGACTCGTAATACCAGCGGGGGTTAAAAAGCAGCGTTGGGACCGGCCAACGATGCTTTTTAAGCCTAACGCGCAACTCGTAATCTAGCCGTATGGTTTTCCTATGGTATTGAGGGGTAGCAGTATCCTCTACCACGGGCACCCTAACTTTATCAAAAGATTTTTGATTGATATAGTGCTGTACCCATTTGGATTCGCTATCTCTAAAGAAGGATATTTATGTATATGGATAAATATATAGTATATATACATATGTGTATGTGTACATATGTATTTGAGTATTTATATGTGTATATTTGTATTTACAACCAGAAAGAAAGAGCAATGAGCAGCAACGATGAAGTAAAATAAAACGTAGCTTTTATTGATGCATAGGCATTAAAAGTTCATGGAGGTGCAAAGATACAAGTGAAATATGACAGTATACGCGTTTCGGCGTTGTGCCGTAATCACTACTGCTAAAGAACACTCAATGTGCTTGATTTAAAAAGGGTGTGTGAACCCCCTATTGGTTAAAACATATTCAAATAAGGATACTCCTTCATGACATCACACAATTGTATCTAATGAGACACTGAACCTGTCAGGAAAATTGTCTAACACAACAAACGATAATAAGTTCGACCCTGGGTCCTAGAGCTCATATATTATTACATGTATATATACGCTCTAATCCTGTTGCAATGGTTAACATACATTTTTAAACCGAGTATAAATAGCAAGGTGAGCAAAATATAACAAAGAGCTCTTGTGGAAAAAATGTATATAACAAAATGAGCAAAAAAGAACATCAATCCTACATAATCATAATCCAACAAGATATAAAGATAGGAATAGAACATAGCGACAGAAAAAATTGTTTGTATATGTATATTAAGCGATACTTGTATGTTGTATACACAATAAATAGGTGTTCTACAGTACTTTAACTTAGTGTAATAGAACAAAAACCTTTATATGTAAACAAAAGGTGAAAGTAACACCTAAATATGTGTATACTATTACCACTAAAGGGAGAATACTACGCAGACAGCAAACCTGATTGTAAACTGTATAGAATGATGTCCCTGATGGATGGATTATTCCCAATAATTGATTAAATCGTACTCAGCATTAAGGCCAAGTGGTAGTTTGGTGGAAAGTTTAAAAATCCAAAGCATCTCGCGCTTTTCAAGGAGCTTTTGTCTATCCCCCCCCTTTTAGGAGTTGGTATATGATCTATGGCTTGCCATTTGAAAGAGGCATCATCTTTGTTGTGTTTGGTACAGAAGTGTTGGACTATAGGTGAGGATGATTTCCCCACTCTAATGGTGGACAAATGTTCCCTGATACGAGACCTTATGTCCCAACGTCGTGAGCCCTACGTACTGAACCTTGCACAAAGTGCAGGTTATGAGATATATTACAAAATGGGATGTACAGTTTAGGCAAAAGTTTATCTCATATGTGCGTTGTGTTACGCAGGACGTGAATGTGTCAGATGTAATTATATAGTCGCAGGGTTTGCACCTACTGTTCCCACATTTGAACATACCCTTGTGGGTGAGCCATGAGCTCACTGTTGCCCGAGGGTGGCTCAAAACAGTAGGTGATAAGTAATTACCAAGAGTTTTGTTCCTGCGATAAGAACACCTCATCCCTTCAGCCACACAATTGGTCAGTTTATTGTCTGCTACAAGGAGTCTGAAATGTTTTTTAACAATACTACATATTTCGTTGTAGTCGTTACTGTAGTCAGTCACAAACGTTACTTTGTTGGTATTGGGTGTAGTTTTTTTGTTATTTACTATTCTTTTCTCATGTAACATTGGTATTCGATCCATACCCTGTACCTCCCTAGCTGCCCTATTGATGACTTTTTTCGGGTACCCCCTATCTTTCAAGCGATCTGCAAGATCCATTTGATGTTCCATATACACTCTTTCTGTCGAGCAATTTCTCTTTGCTCTTATCATCTGGCCCTTGGCTATGGAGTATAGAACACTCTTAGGGTGACAGCTTTTAGCATGTAGAACTGCATTGCCTGAAATAGGCTTTCTGTAAATGCATGTCTCAATTTTACCTGTAGTTTTACCAAAAAGAGTTATATCCAAAAAATTGATGGTATCCCTGTGTGTTTCGTGGGTGAATTTCAGATTTAGATCATTCTTATTGATATAAGCCAGAAATTGTATCAAATCTCCCGCATTGCCTTGCCAGATTAACAACAGGTCGTCAATGAAGCGACCGTAGTATGCAATGCTCTGTCTGAAGGGGTTTCCCTCTCCATAGATGTGGGACAGCTCCCACCAACCCATGTATAGGTTGGCGTAAGAGGGTGCGAATTTCGCACCCATGGCTGTCCCACATCTCTGGAGATAGAAAACCCCCTCAAACTCAAAATAGTTATGGCTTAAAAGAAATGCTGTGACCTCAATCACATATCTTTTGAAATCAGAATCCAAATTAGAATAATGTGTCAACATGTAATCCATAGCCTCAAGGCCAGATTTGTGGGGTATTGAAGAATATAAAGCAGTAACATCAATAGTTAACCAATTGCACAGAGAGTCCCAAGTCAGGCCTTCCATAACCCTCAGAACATGTTTGGTGTCCTGTAAATAGCTCGGTAGAGCTTTAACCAAAGGACACAGAATGGCATCAAGCCACTCTGAAAGGTGTTCAAAAAGGGATCCGATCCCACTAACTATAGGATGACCAGTAACGTTTTCCAGGGACTTATGCACCTTCGGGAGATGATGGAATACAGGAGTAACCGGAAACTCGACGTATAAGTAATCAAAGGTATTTCTATCCAAAAAAACTTTTTCCAAACCATCATCCAGAAGGTGCATAAGTTCTACCTGAAAACGTTTCGTGAGATTAGTGCTGAGGAGTGTGTACTGAATGGGATCGTTCAATTGACGCAAGGCCTCATTTTTATAGTCCACAGTATCCATGACCACAACAGAGCCCCCCTTATCAGCGTTACGTATCACAATTTGATCATTATCCTTTAACTCTTCTAGGGCTATTCTCTCTGATCGTGATAAATTATCAGGAGATTTTTTGCCATGAAGAGCAAGGTCCCTGAGGTCCTTCTCTACCCTATTATAGAATTTTTCTACAAGGGGGCCTCTGCTGTGGACAGGATAAAATGTAGAGGGTTTTTTGTAGCCTATAAATTTGTCAATAAGTTCTGTGCTCGTGTCAGCTGTACTCTCCCTGTCCATAGAATCTAAGGTAATTATATCACAAGTTTCAGAAAACGTGAGGTCACTGTTTAGGTTTACCCTTGTGATTTTGGAACCAGTGGAGTCAGCTGAGGTGGGAAAAATGTCTTGCTCTGTATCAGAGAAATGTTTTTTCAATGTTATATTGCGGACTAAACGATTAATATCCAACATCGTCTTGAATAAGTCAAATCTAGCAAGTGGTACAAAGCCTAATCCTAGACTTAAAAGTTTGACTTGTGAATCACTCAAGACAATGCTGGATAAATTAATCACACTGAAGGTGCATATTTGTTGTTGGTTCCTTTCAGGGCCCTTGAGGGGTAACGATTTTGGGTTTTCTGTGTGTTCCCTCCCCCCTTGGGGTTCATGGGGGCTTTGGGAAAAACCTGATCCATTAATGTATTACTCGTGTGGGGCATTTGTGCCTGTTGTAAGTCTGTTGAATTGTGGGCTGGTATGGTTTGAATGTTTGTATTGCTGTTATTTTTCGATTTAACAGACTGTCCCGTACTAATATATGGTGTCTGTGCTTTCTGTGTGATAGTGTTTTTTAGAATACCAGGTCTTATTTCACTAGATGGTTCATTGTCTGTGATATATTTATCATCCCCAGACTCCACATCACTATCTGAAAAAGTGACACGTTGGCTGCTATTAGATCTATGATTCCTATTGCGTGACCTACCCCTACTCCTGTTTCTGTTCTGCTGTCTGCGAGTATGAAACCTCTGTGTCCTATTCCACACATGTATGGTATCAGTGTCATAATCTGCCTGATCACGTAGGTATTTAACATGCTTAGTATTCATAACCGTGGTTTTAATATTGGCCATAGACTTCCTCAGTACCTCATCAAACCTAGGGTAATCAATTTCATGTTTGCGTGTGTTAAGCTCAACTTGAATGGTATTAATGTTTTCTCTCAAATCATTCAACAATTTGTTTTTGTATGCCATCAACAAAATCATTAATCTTACAGAACATTCATTAAGTATAGTGTTCCAATTATCTATGAACTCAGTGTCATCGGTTTCAAAAGTGGGATATTTAGAGATCCTAAGACCTCTGGGTATCATTTTCATTTCTAAATATTTCCCCAGTGTCCATATATCCCACTGCAATCTGGTCTCTTTGGTACACAGTTTATCCATTTCTTGGAACAAGTCTGTAAGTGCAAGGTCAGATTTGTTAGTTGAAAATATCTTAGCAAGTTCTGTTGGAAGTTCATCCCTAGGACCAACAGGTATCAGTGAATAGAATTGTTGTTGTGTCTCCTCCATAATAAAACAACTTCCAATAAATCTTCAGAACTCAAACCCGCAGTGCCGCCCAACAGCACTATATGAAAAATAAATAAACCAAATAGCAGGATGAGCAAGAGATTAATGTGGCTTAGAAATCACTCAGTGTGGTAAATAGTGAGTATTAATTCAATGGAAAACAACCAAAGCATAAAGCAAGTAAAAAAGTTCCAGATTAAATCGGAAACTTCTCCTTCATGTGGATACTGATTGCTGTTGCCATCGAATGTCCACGATGGCAATGGGGAAAATGAATCCCTTGTGCAATTATAGAAAACAGTACTTGCCAAACAATATCTGTAATTATAAGCCGGCTCAGTGCACTCACCGATCTGTCCTTTCGAAGTCCAGGCTCCGTTGCAGATGCTGTCACTCGACCGCCCCGCACCTCAACTGCTGTTTATCAATCCTTGGTTCTCCAGTCATCCCTGCGAAGACCAGGCTTCGTCACAGTGGGTCCCGGTGAAGAGACGCTGCACCGATGTTCAGCCGCTAGCTTCTGTGAACCAATGGGGGAGCTGGAAACAGGAGGTGCGTCCGTGGGCCTGTGCGTCTGAGCCAATGCTAATCTCCAGATATCGATACTATGAATCCTCTCACCAAACAGCCGACTCCACGGCTTGCCACTTAGGAAGTGTTGCTGCTCTTTAGGGCATAGAAATCCAACCAGAAAGAAAGAGCAATGAGCAGCAACGATGAAGTAAAATAAAACGTAGCTTTTATTGATGCATAGGCATTAAAAGTTCATGGAGGTGCAAAGATACAAGTGAAATATGACAGTATACGCGTTTCGGCGTTGTGCCGTAATCACTACTGCTAAAGAACACTCAATGTGCTTGATTTAAAAAGGGTGTGTGAACCCCCTATTGGTTAAAACATATTCAAATAAGGATACTCCTTCATGACATCACACAATTGTATCTAATGAGACACTGAACCTGTCAGGAAAATTGTCTAACACAACAAACGATAATAAGTTCGACCCTGGGTCCTAGAGCTCATATATTATTACATGTATATATACGCTCTAATCCTGTTGCAATGGTTAACATACATTTTTAAACCGAGTATAAATAGCAAGGTGAGCAAAATATAACAAAGAGCTCTTGTGGAAAAAATGTATATAACAAAATGAGCAAAAAAGAACATCAATCCTACATAATCATAATCCAACAAGATATAAAGATAGGAATAGAACATAGCAGTGGGATATATGGACACTGGGGAAATATTTAGAAATGAAAATGATACCCAATATTTAGAAATGAAAATGATAACCAGAGGTCTTAGGATCTCTAAATATCCCACTTTTGAAACCGATGACACTGAGTTCATAGATAATTGGAACACTATACTTAATGAATGTTCTGTAAGATTAATGATTTTGTTGATTGCATACAAAAACAAATTGTTGAATAATTTGAGAGAAAACATTAATACCATTCAAGTTGAGCTTAACACACGCAAACATGAAATTGATTACCCTAGGTTTGATGAGGTACTGAGGAAGTCTATGGCCAATATTAAAACCACGGTTATGAATACTAAGCATGTTAAATACCTACGTGATCAGGCAGATTATGACACTGATACCATACATGTGTGGAATAGGACACAGAGGTTTCATACTCGCAGACAGCAGAACAGAAACAGGAGTAGGGGTAGGTCACGCAATAGGAATCATAGATCTAATAGCAGCCAACGTGTCACTTTTTCAGATAGTGATGTGGAGTCTGGGGATGATAAATATATCACAGACAATGAACCATCTAGTGAAATAAGACCTGGTATTCTAAAAAATACTATCACACAGAAAGCACAGACACCATATATTAGTACGGGAAAAATACCAGCAATACAAACATTCAAACCATACCAGCCCACAATTCAACAGACTTACAACAGGCACAAATGCCCCACATGAGTAATACATTAATGGATCAGGTTTTTCCCAAAGCCCCCATGAACCCCAAGGGGGGAGGGAACACACAGAAAACCCAAAATCGTTACCCCTCAAGGGCCCTGAAAGGAACCAACAACAAATATGCACCTTCAGTGTGATTAATTTATCCAGCATTGTCTTGAGTGATTCACAAGTCAAACTTTTAAGTCTAGGATTAGGCTTTGTACCACTTGCTAGATTTGACTTATTCAAGACGATGTTGGATATTAATCGTTTAGTCCGCAATATAACATTGAAAAAACATTTCTCTGATACAGAGCAAGACATTTTTCCCACCTCAGCTGACTCCACTGGTTCCAAAATCACAAGGGTAAACCTAAACAGTGACCTCACGTTTTCTGAAACTTGTGATATAATTACCTTAGATTCTATGGACAGGGAGAGTACAGCTGACACGAGCACAGAACTTATTGACAAATTTATAGGCTACAAAAAAACCCTCTACGTTTTATCCTGTCCACAGCAGAGGCCCCCTTGTAGAAAAATTCTATAATAGGGTAGAGAAGGACCTCAGGGACCTTGCTCTTCATGGCAAAAAATCTCCTGATAATTTATCACGATCAGAGAGAATAGCCCTAGAAGAGTTAAAGGATAATGATCAAATTGTGATACGTAACGCTGATAAGGGGGGCTCTGTTGTGGTCATGGATACTGTGGACTATAAAAATGAGGCCTTGCGTCAATTGAACGATCCCATTCAGTACACACTCCTCAGCACTAATCCCACGAAACGTTTTCAGGTAGAACTTATGCACCTTCTGGATGATGGTTTGGAAAAAGTTTTTTTGGATAGAAATACCTTTGATTACTTATACGTCGAGTTTCCGGTTACTCCTGTATTCCATCATCTCCCGAAGGTGCATAAGTCCCTGGAAAACGTTACTGGTCGTCCTATAGTTAGTGGGATCGGATCCCTTTTTGAACACCTTTCAGAGTGGCTTGATGCCATTCTGTGTCCTTTGGTTAAAGCTCTACCGAGCTATTTACAGGACACCAAACATGTTCTGAGGGTTATGGAAGGCCTGACTTGGGACTCTCTGTGCAATTGGTTAACTATTGATGTTACTGCTTTATATTCTTCAATACCCCACAAATCTGGCCTTGAGGCTATGGATTACATGTTGACACATTATTCTAATTTGGATTCTGATTTCAAAAGATATGTGATTGAGGTCACAGCATTTCTTTTAAGCCATAACTATTTTGAGTTTGAGGGGGTTTTCTATCTCCAGAGATGTGGGACAGCCATGGGTGCGAAATTCGCACCCTCTTACGCCAACCTATACATGGGTTGGTGGGAGCTGTCCCACATCTATGGAGAGGGAAACCCCTTCAGACAGAGCATTGCATACTACGGTCGCTTCATTGACGACCTGTTGTTAATCTGGCAAGGCAATGCGGGAGATTTGATACAATTTCTGGCTTATATCAATAAGAATGATCTAAATCTGAAATTCACCCACGAAACACACAGGGATACCATCAATTTTTTGGATATAACTCTTTTTGGTAAAACTACAGGTAAAATTGAGACATGCATTTACAGAAAGCCTATTTCAGGCAATGCAGTTCTACATGCTAAAAGCTGTCACCCTAAGAGTGTTCTATACTCCATAGCCAAGGGCCAGATGATAAGAGCAAAGAGAAATTGCTCGACAGAAAGAGTGTATATGGAACATCAAATGGATCTTGCAGATCGCTTGAAAGATAGGGGGTACCCGAAAAAAGTCATCAATAGGGCAGCTAGGGAGGTACAGGGTATGGATCGAATACCAATGTTACATGAGAAAAGAATAGTAAATAACAAAAAAACTACACCCAATACCAACAAAGTAACGTTTGTGACTGACTACAGTAACGACTACAACGAAATATGTAGTATTGTTAAAAAACATTTCAGACTCCTTGTAGCAGACGATAAACTGACCAATTGTGTGGCTGAAGGGATGAGGTGTTCTTATCGCAGGAACAAAACTCTTGGTAATTACTTATCACCTACTGTTTTGAGCCACCCTCGGGCAACAGTGAGCTCATGGCTCACCCACAAGGGTATGTTCAAATGTGGGAACAGTAGGTGCAAACCCTGCGACTATATAATTACATCTGACACATTCACGTCCTGCGTAACACAACGCACATATGAGATAAACTTTTGCCTAAACTGTACATCCCATTTTGCAATATATCTCATACCCTGCACTTTGTGCAAGGTTCAGTACGTAGGGCTCACGACACGGGACATAAGGTCTCGTATCAGGGAACATTTGTCCACCATTAGAGTGGGGAAATCATCCTCACCTATAGTCCAACACTTCTGTACCAAACACAACAAAGATGATGCCTCTTTCAAATGGCAAGCCATAGATCATATACCAACTCCTAAAAGGGGGGGGGATAGACAAAAGCTCCTTGAAAAGCGCGAGATGCTTTGGATTTTTAAACTTTCCACCAAACTACCACTTGGCCTTAATGCTGAGTACGATTTAATCAATTATTGGGAATAATCCATCCATCAGGGACATCATTCTATACAGTTTACAATCAGGTTTGCTGTCTGCGTAGTATTCTCCCTTTAGTGGTAATAGTATACACATATTTAGGTGTTACTTTCACCTTTTGTTTACATATAAAGGTTTTTGTTCTATTACACTAAGTTAAAGTACTGTAGAACACCTATTTATTGTGTATACAACATACAAGTATCGCTTAATATACATATACAAACAATTTTTTCTGTCGCTATGTTCTATTCCTATCTTTATATCTTGTTGGATTATGATTATGTAGGATTGATGTTCTTTTTTGCTCATTTTGTTATATACATTTTTTCCACAAGAGCTCTTTGTTATATTTTGCTCACCTTGCTATTTATACTCGGTTTAAAAATGTATGTACCATTGCAACAGGATTAGAGCGTATATATACATGTAATAATATATGAGCTCTAGGACCCAGGGTCGAACTTATTATCGTTTGTTGTGTTAGACAATTTTCCTGACAGGTTCAGTGTCTCATTAGATACAATTGTGTGATGTCATGAAGGAGTATCCTTATTTGAATATGTTTTAACCAATAGGGGGTTCACACACCCTTTTTAAATCAAGCACATTGAGTGTTCTTTAGCAGTAGTGATTACGGCACAACGCCGAAACGCGTATACTGTCATATTTCACTTGTATCTTTGCACCTCCATGAACTTTTAATGCCTATGCATCAATAAAAGCTACGTTTTATTTTACTTCATCGTTGCTGCTCATTGCTCTTTCTTTCTGGTTGGATTTCTATGCCCTAAAGAGCAGCAACACTTCCTAAGTGGCAAGCCGTGGAGTCGGCTGTTTGGTGAGAGGATTCATAGTATCGATATCTGGAGATCAGCATTGGCTCAGACGCACAGGCCCACGGACGCACCTCCTGTTTCCAGCTCCCCCATTGGTTCACAGAGTATTGTGGTCACTTCCGGTTTTGACGGCTCTACAGAAGCTAGCTGCTGCACATCGGTGCAGCGTCTCTTCACCGGGACCCACTGTGACGAAGCCTGGTCTTCGCAGGGACGACTGGAGAACCAAGGATTGATAAACAGCAGTTGAGGTGCGGGGCGGTCGAGTGACAGCATCTGCAACGGAGCCTGGACTTCGAAAGGACAGATCGGTGAGTGCACTGAGCCGGCTTATAATTACAGATATTGTTTGGCAAGTACTGTTTTCTATAATTGCACAAGGGATTCATTTTCCCCATTGCCATCGTGGACATTCGATGGCAACAGCAATCAGTATCCACATGAAGGAGAAGTTTCCGATTTAATCTGGAACTTTTTTACTTGCTTTATGCATTGGTTGTTTTCCATTGAATTAATACTCACTATTTACCACACTGAGTGATTTCTAAGCCACATTAATCTCTTGCTCATCCTGCTATTTGGTTTATTTATTTGTATTTACAGACATATACACATATAGACACATAAATACATATGTACATAACCTGTTTGCGCTTGTCAGGTTTGCACACGGGCGATACATTTTTACTTTCAGCTCATAATACCAACACAACCCAGCGAGTGCAAAAAGTTTACTTCTAGCGCAATTAGCACTATAGCAGAAGCAGAAGCAGTAAATAGCACTCCACTTGTAATCTGACCCAAAATGTAGTGCAGACTTTACAGGGGCTGAACTCACTTGCCTTGATATTCAAAGCTTCTGCAGCTTAGAGAGAAATTGTAGTTCAGACTTCACAAAGGCTGAACTCACTGAATTTTTAAAAGAAAAAGGGCGAGATCTCATTCATCAATGTATGTGAAGCAGAGACAAGCCCAGCGCAATATAGCACTGCATGGTAAGTGAGTTTTGTTACACTTTGTGATTTGTATTTTATATTATTATACATTTCAGATTGGGTCCTTTTAATATTATTTGTAATTTAATATATTTCAGTTTTGATCTAGCAGTGAATTTACACATTTTGATTATGCTTTGAAAGTTTCTGTGTTACTTTAATATCTTAAGATCATACTTTTTATAAAATTACATTGCACGTTTCTCTATTGTAAACTGACAGCTTCAGAAAGTGAGGGGGACAAGGCAGTTCCCTGGGCTGAAGAGGGGAGTCTGAAATTTCTCACCAGTCTTGTGATATTTTCTAAGCATTTTAAGCAAGCTGGTCTCACTGATTTTGTGTCGCCAGCTGTATGCACTTTGCAAGTGAAGTTTGCTCAAAATTCACAATACACTATTTTTAACTAATAGAAAAGTAAAATATACTAAAATATAGACAAAAGCAAATTAAATTGTAGTGAAAGCATTTCAGTTTAATTTGGAATTGATGCAAACGGAGCCTTTATATCAGCCCCAGGGGTTCTCCAATTACCTTCTCTCTCCCATGTGAAATTTTGTATCCCAGAGAGCTTCATTACATTCTATGGAAGGCATCTCTCATCTCTGTGGGATTTCCAGGTTCCTCCCCTTTTCTTAGAAAATTCAGTGAGTTAGCGTGGGGCACGATAAGCAATATCATGATCAAGTTAAGTTGCGCACATATTACAAGTTGAAAGTAAACAGGTGCGCTTGAGCGGGTTAGTGTAAATTAAGACCTTGCATAAGGTGTAAGGGTTAAACAAAAAAATTGCACCAAATACAACATAAATATATTAAAATAAAGTATTACACTCAAAATTAAACTTTTATTTTAATAGACAATTATTATTTGTATACAGTATATATCAGGATAGGGTTAATATTTCAGTAATTGCATAGCAACCTTGAAAGTACTGAACTTGGTTCACAGCTCACAAAAAACAAGGTGTTGCTTTGTGAAATCAATGCAATTAGTTTTATTAAAACAATATTATTATTTTTTATATATATACATATATTAAAAGCTTGTAGATCCTGAAGTAATTAATGCTAGGGACTATATTTTGTCTAGAACAGAAGAGTTTTGGATTTCATTATCCGATCTCTCCTGAGAAACAATCGGCTAGATTACGAGTCTTGTGTTAGCCTTAAAAAGCAGCATTCAGGGGTCCTAACGCTGGTATTACGAGTCAGGCAGGTACAGGTGTACCGCTCACTTTTTTTCCGCAATTTTAGTTTACCGCAAATCCCCTTACATCAATTGCGTATCCTATCTTTTTAATGGGATTTTCCTAACGCCGGTATTACGATCGCTGGAAAAAGTGAGCGGTAGACCCTCTCCTGTCCAAACTCCTAACGCATTTAAAAGTCAGTAGTTAAGAGTTTTATGGGCTAACGCCGGAACATAAAGCTCTTAACTTAAGTGCTAAAAAGTACACTAACACCCATAAACTACCTATTAACCCCTAAACCGAGCCCCCCCCCACATCGCAAACACTATAATAAAATTATTTAACCCCTAATCTGCCGACCGGACATCGCCGCCACTTTAATAAATGTATTAACCCCTAAACCGCCGCACTTCCGCCTCGCAAACACTAGTTACATTTTATTAACCCCTAATCTGCCGTCCCTAATATCGCTGACACCTACCTAAATTTATTAACCCCTAATCTGCCGCCCACAACATCGCCACTACTATATTAAATGTATTAACCCCTAAACCTAAGTCTAACCCTAACCCCCCCTGACTTAAATATAATTTAAATAAAACAAAATTACTACAATTAAATAAATTAATCCTATTTAAAACTAAATACTTACCTATAAAATAAACCAAAAGATAGCTACAATATAACTAATAATTACAATGTAGCCATCTTAGAATTTATATTTATTTTACAGGCAACTTTGTATTTATTTTAACTAGGTAGAATAGTTATTAAATAGTTATTAACTATTTAATAACTTTCTAGTTAAAATAAATACAAATTTACCTGTAAAATAATTCCTAACCTAAGTTACAATTACACCTAACACTACACTATAATTAAACTAATTACCTAAACTACCTACAATTAATTACAATTAAATCAACTAAACTAAATTACGAAAAAAAACAAAAACACCAAATTACAGAAAATAAAAAAATAATTACAAGAATTTTAAGCTAATTATACCTAATCTAATCCCCCTAATGAAATAAAAAAAGCCCCCCAAAATAATATAAATCCCTACCCTATACTAAATTACAAATAGCCCTTAAAAGGGCCTTTTGCGGGGCATTGCCCCAAAGTAATCAGCTCTTTCACCTGTAAAAAAAATACAATACCCCCCCAACATTAAAACCCACCACCCACACACCAAACCCTACTCTAAAACCCACCCAATCCCCCCTTAATAAAACCTAACACTACCCCTTGAAGATTACCCTACCTTGAGACGTCTTCACCCAGCCGGCACAAGTGGTCCTCCAGAGGGGCAGAAGTCTTCATCCTATCCGGGCAGAAGAGGACCTCCAGACCAACAGAAGTCTTCATCCAGGCGGCATCTTCTATCTTCATCCTTCCGGAGTGGCGCGGGTTCATCTTCAAGACATCCGACGCGGAAAATTGCCTGTAAAATAAATATAAATCCTAAAATGGCTACAATGTAACTATTAGTTATATTGTAGCTAGCTTAGGGTTTATTTAATAGGTAAGTATTTAGTTTTAAATAGAAATAATTTATTTAATTATAGTTATTTTATTTAGATGTACTTAAATTCTATTTAAGTTAGGGGGTGTTAGGGTTAGGGTTATACTTAGGTTTAGGGGTTAATACATTTATTATAGTGGCGGTGGCGTTGGCGGTGGCAGATTAGGGGTTAATAAATTTATTATAGTTGCGGCAACGTTGGGGGGGCAGATTAGGGGTTAATAAATAAAATGTAGGGTTCGGCGATGTTGGGGGCAGCAGGTTACGGGTTCATAGGGATAATGTATGTGGCGGCAGTGTCCGGAGCGGCAGATTAGGGGTAAATAATATAAGGTAGGTGTCGGTGATGTCGGGGGCAGCAGATAAGGGGTTAATAAGTGGAAGATTAGGGGTGTTTAGACTTGGGGTTCATGTTAGGGTGTTAGGTGCAGACATAAAAAGTATTTCCCCATAGGAATCAATGGGGCTACGTTAGGAGCTGAACGCTGCTTTTTTGCAGGTGTTAGGTTTTTTTTTCAGCCAGCTCAGCCCCATTATTTCCTATGGGGAAATTGTGCATGAGCACGTTTTGCCAGCTTACTGCTGACTTAAGCAACGCTGGTATTGAGGTGAGATGTGGAGCTAAATTTTGCTCAACGCTCACTTTTCTGAGGCTAACGCCGGCTTGCAGAAAACCTGTAATACCAGCGTTGTCTTCAGTGAGCGGTAAGAAAAAAAGGAGTGTTAGCACCGCACACCATTACCGACAAAAACTCGTAATCTAGCCGAATATGTTATTGTGTAAACTTCTGATTGTATCATCAAACTGTTAATTAATTTTGTCTAATTATCTTTTTATCTAATTAAACATCAATAAATCTTTGCATTATAACAAAGTGAGTGTGTGATTTTATACATTTATCTTACCTCTCCCACAAAGCAAAATATTTTTTCCCTGTTACACTGTATTTGCTAAAGAGTTGGGTGTAATAGATGTAATCCTATTTGTACTCTAGATTGTGTTTATAATAATCTAGTTGTGTTTTATGAATTATATAATTATGCAGCCATTGCTTTCTAACCATTTGTTGTTGGAAATGCTGTCACAAACCCATAAAATTTATGGATCTAACTATTCCGAAGCGAGTGACACACATTATGTTATGATTCCACCTGAATTCCTCCCTAGAGATGGCTTATTCTATGTTCCTGAATGACACAATATAATAATGAAAAGCTAAAATTGCAGGAAGTTATTACTAATGTACAAACACACCAAGCTTCTGTTCTGTGTCACAGACGCCCCTTTGGAAGTTACATCTTGAAAAACAGGTTACGTCCAACAGAACAGCCATATCTCTCTCTCTCATCCGCTTGTGGATACAATATAGCAATGTATTAACTCTGCAATATCACAGCTGTCTGGTATCTCTAAAATGACCAGTAAATGCAGCAGATTTGCATAATAAACAAATGCATGCTAAAAAGACAATGCAATACCACTTAGTTTGAACTTCAAATGAGTAGTAAATCTGTTTCTGACAATTTTCAAAGTTATGTCTATTTCCATTCACCCTGTATCATGTGACAGCCATCAGCCAGTCACAAATGCCTATAAAAATATTCTGTGAATTTTTGCCCATGCTCAGTAAAAGTACTTTCATCTCTGGATGGCGCACATTAAAAGTTTACTGGTGGTGTTTGCGCTCGAGCGAAAGCACTAAATAGCGTGCCATTTGTAGTCTGGCGCACAGCATTAAAGGGATACTGAACCCAATTTTTTTTTTCTTTCATGATTCAGATAGAGCAGCAATTTTAAGCAATGTTCTAATTTACTCCTATTATCAATTTGTCTTCATTCCCTTGGTATCTTTATTTGAAAATGTAAGCTTACGAGACAGCGCATCTTTGGTTGAGCACCTGTGTAGAGCTTGCTGATTGGTTGCTAAATCCATATTACAAGTGGCATGCTGTTTAAATTACTGCAAATTAGTTTGCCCAAACTCGCTGTAATTTACGCTCCCCATATTTTCTATGTGCTGCGTTGAGCTGCAATATCCACTCATATTACAAGTTGAAAGTAAATGTGATTGCTTGAACACAATCGCATTTACCGCTCAAACCTTTCAGTTTGGCCAGAGGAAACATTTGCACTATAAACTATTCTATATACCCCTACACTGACACACCCCCACATTGAAAAATAAACTACTACACTATTAACCCCTAAGCCACCACAACCCCCACCTCAATGTAACCCACTACACTATTAACCCCTAAACCCCCACAATACCATCAAAAAGTAACCCACTAACATCCAAACCCCATAACCAGCTAATCCTCCTTTTTTCGCGAGAATGAAAAAGATTTACTTTCAACTTGAGCAGAAGTCGAGCAGAGTTAGTGTGCGGGCGAGAGCGGTATTTATCGTATTTATTGTTCCACTCATAATCTAGCCCAAAGTTGGGATTTAAAAGGAAACTAAACTCTGAAAGAAAAAAGATTTGCTTTTAAATTATCCTAACTAGGCGATCCCATAGAAGTCCTCCAGACAGAACGGCAAGTGACTTATTTGTTACCGTTGGCTCTGATTCTGGCATACTAGTGACGCCATCCATATATCTTACAGAATACATAGCCTTTAAATTACAGCTATGTAAATGCACTGTGGTTAAAGTCTTTAGACCAACCTTGCCTAAATCATACAGGACTGCTCTTAAAGGTCCTAGTTAGCGCAAAATGTTCCAAGGTCATTGTCTCTTTAACTCGTTTATGGCCGGTAATATACACAGACTGTGGAATTTAACTCATTATCACAAGGCTGTCTTTGGGAGCATCTCCACACCCAACATACAGATGTCTGAGGATGTAAATTATGCCTCATTCCATTTTCCCCATACTCAGAATGTACAGGATATTTTACAGGATATTATGTACCTGCCTGGCACAGTTGTGCTTTTGTTGTGCTGAAGGTAGAAATATGACACCTTACTATGTGCCCCTAGAAAGATGATTATTTACACTAGGGGCATAGCCAGAGAAGTGCAGGTATGTACCAATGCATAATTATACCCATTTACTGAATAATGACTAATATGAAGTTAAAGGGACACTCAATCAAATTAAACTTTCATTATTCAGATGGAGCATGCAATTTTAAACAACTTTCTAATTTACTTCCATTAACAAAATGTGCACAGTCTTTTTATATTTAAACTTTTTGAGTCACCAGCTCCTACTGAGCATAGGCAAGAATAAGTGTGTATGAATTTGCGATTGGCTGATGGCTGTCACATGGTACAGGGGGAGTGGAAAAAGACATAACTTTTAAAATTGTCAGAAAAAAAATCTACTACTCATTTGAAGTTCAGACTAAGTGATATTGCATTGTCTTGTTATATTGCATTTGTTGATTATGCAAATCTACAGTGTTGACTGGTCCTTTAATTCAGAAATGAAAATATTTGTGCCACATAATAACCAGTTGTGTCATTTTAGTAGAGCTGTTGGGTTCATAGCAGGGACGGAACTAAAGCGGTCACAACGTTTGCGACTGCGACCGGGCCTGAGGCTGGCCAACTCTGAGGGGGCCCCAGGCCCAGCAGTTGTGTTGTGACCTGAAAAATGTGCGCCGTATGCGCCTTTGTAAAGGGAAAGTGCAGGCGAGGTGTGCATCAAGTGTGTTGCGTGGCGGCTGGGCTCTAGCCACTCTGACTCTCCCACTGCAGGCTGTGCTCTGTGCTGACAGATCTGCTGCCTGGTGCTGCTGTTTCCAAGCAGGCAGATCCAGATATATCTCCAATAGCTATACACACTTGTGCAACATTTAGATTTCTAGTTCTGCAAAGTATAGTTGTATTTCACATATAAAGGAAGCCAATATTAATAATTATATTTTTAATTTCATTCTTCCTAGCATTTTAACTGAAATAACTTTTAGATTATTTGCATACGGTTTTTGTTCTCTATATTATCAGCATTTTCATTTTCTCCCTCATCATTCTCTGTCTCTCTCTTTTAATCATTTCCCTTTAAAGTGTACAGAACACAACATTAGTAATCCTATGCACTTTATGCAGTCTGCAGAATGTAAGCTGAAACTCTTGTAATATTTCCAGTATTGTGTACTAAAGACCATTTTGATTAAACATAATTTTGTGTAAAATGAAGGAGGCAAAAACAATGAGCACAATTATGTGCAGCAAGAGAGAGAGCTGCTTAGTGTACACATTAGCTGAACATAATTTTAAATATGATGGGCCATTAAAACAGTAAATCAAGAAGGTATTTGAATTTAGATATAAAGAGAATACTTACATGCATGTATGTATATGTGTGTGTATATATGTATGTATTTATGTGCATGCATGTATGTATATGTGTGTGTATATATGTATGTATTTATGCGCATGCATGTATGTATATGTGTGTGTATATATGTATGTATTTATGTGCATGCATGTATGAATATGTGTGTATATATGTATGTATTTATGTGCAGGCATGTAAGTATATGTGTGTGTATATATGTATGTATTTATGTGCATGCATGTATGAATATGTGTGTATATATGTATGTATTTATGTGCATGCATGTATGTATATGTGTGTGTATGTATGCACTGTATGTGTGTGTATGTATATATGTATGTATGTATATATGTGTGTAGGTATGCACTGTATGTGTGTGTAAGCATGTATGTATGTATGTATGTATTTATGTGCATGCATGTATGAATATGTGTGTGTAGGTATGCACTGTATGTGTGTGTATGCACTGTATGTATGTATGTATTTATGTGCATGCATGTATGAATATGTGTGTGTAGGTATGCACTGTATGTGTGTGTATGTAAGTATGTACTGTATATATATATATATATATATATACAGGTATACCTCACTTTACAGCGCTTCACTTTACAGCGATTCGCTAATACAGCGCTTTGTGGAGCTGAAGTTCAACCTCCAAAGATTTTGAAATAGTGCTGTAATCATCGTGAGATTGTGATATAAGTGACTGGCACCATTTTGTTATGCGCAGTTCACTCTGTTTACAGCATTACAGTGCAAACTGTGTCTCAGTGTTATAATCTGGCAAATTTTACTACAGTCATTGTCACTAATTTACAAGTACAGTATTTACTGAATACTGTACTGTGCTAGTGTTAAACTCAATGTAGCACTATTGCACCCCTAATATATACTAGTTCAAATATGTTTTTAAGTTTTTAAACACACTGGCAAGTGAAAAGAAAGCTAAAACTGCCTTGTTTCACTTTAAGGCGGTTTTCACTTTACAGCGGGGCTCCGGTCCCTAACCCGCTGTATGAGCGGGGTATACCTGTATATATATATATATATATATATATATATATATATATATATATATATGTATGTATATGTGTGTGTATGTATGCACTGTATGTGTGTGTGTATGCATGCATGTATGTATGTATGTATTTATGTATATGTGTGTGTATATGTAAGCACTGTATGTGTGTGTATGCATGTATGTATGTATTTATGTGTATGCATGTATGAATATGTGTGTGTAGGTATGCACTGTATGTGTGTGTATGCACTGTATGTATGTGTGTATGTATTTATGTGCATGCATGTATGAATATGTGTGTAGGTATGCACTGTGTGTGTATGTATGCACTGTATGTATGTCTGTATGTATGTATTTATGTGCATGCATGTATGAATATGTGTGTGTAGGTATGCACTGTATGTGTGTGTATGCAATGTATGTATGTATGTATGTATATATGTATGTATTTATGTGCATGCATGTATGAATATGTGTGTGTTGGTATGCATTAAAATTGGTAATCGAATGTTAATTCCGGTTTTCGAATGTTACTTTTGTTTTTGAATGTTAATTATTAGATCGAATATCCACATTCAAAATGTTGAATGCAACATTCTATTTAAAGGGACATAAAAGAAGTTGGTGTAGAGACAAAATATAATAATATGTACTTTAATTACTTTACCTGCAAATTTATACTGCAGTGTCTTGCCATTAACCCTTTCTTTTTAGTTGCTGAATTGTAAAGCTCTAAATCCCCCCACATATTTCCTTCTATGGCTGTATCTATATCTATTGTTGTTTTAGTAGAATGCAAAAATGCATAGGGATTATCTGCTTAAAGGGCCATAATACCGTAACCCAAATGTTTAAACACTTGAAAGTGATGCAGCATAGCTGTAAAAAGCTGATTAGAAAATATCACCTGAACATCTCTATGTAAAAAAGAAAGATATTTTACCTCAAAAGTTCCTCAGTAGCCACCTCCCATTGTAAAGGATTTCTAAGCAGCATTTTAGTGTGTCTGTCCCGGGACAACTGAAAGGATGAGCTTCGTGAACTCTCATATTATTTCACCAATCAGGTAAAGGAAGCTTACTATGAAATCTCATGAGAGTTAAGTCAAATCTCATGAGATCACAGTAAGAGTTCATGACCTCAGCACTGCTGATGCTGATTGGCTGCTGTTCATTTCTTCATTTTTTTAGTTTTTTTACCTGCAGCTGGGAGCAGCTGAGTATAACTTTTTACACAGCACTTACTCTGGTGAGCTGAGGAAATTGTGAGGTAAAATATCTTCCTTTTTTACATAGAGATGCTCAGGTGATATTTTTCTGTCAGCTTTTTACAGTTATACTGCATCAGTTTCAAGTGATTTAGCATATGAGTATTATGTCCCTTTAAGCATGCCGGGAAGCTGTGAACTGTGTACGTTAAAATACAATACCTGTGTCTAAACACTGATAAGGGGGGGGGTGGAGTTGGCTGATCCAGGCAGTTTAGTTATTTAATTAATTTAGCTTGTGAACGCTGTAAATGTTAAAATACAATACCTGTGTCTAAACACTGATAAAGGGGGGTGGAGTTGGCTGATCCAGGCAGCTTAGCTATATAATTCATTTAGCTTATTTTTGAAAAGTATTTTAAAATATTTGCCAGCAATTTTTAAACAATTTTTTTTAATGAAAACTATTTTTAATTAATTAGCCCTTTTAGGATATGCCCAGATCTCAACCTGTTTTATGTCCCTTTAACAAATGCTATTTAGAAGTTCAATAGTTTATATGGTAGGGAATTTAGTAAATTGATACATAAAAGATTAACATTTTTCTAATAATTCGCTTTGAATTTTGCAATATTCGTATTCTAAAAATTTGAATCCGAATATTGCATAACTTGAATCGAATAATTAAAAAAATGGAATCGGAAATTACATTTAAAGAAGGCAGAAATACTATTACATTAAATGAGTGTTAGAATGTTGTACATGCATTTGAAATTCAAAACAAATGTCAAATTGGTTTTTTATTTTTCGAATGTTGCAAAACATTCGCCCATTCCTAGTGCGCCCATTCCTAGTTGCTCATACAATCCCTTATCCAGATGACTTTCTGTGACCTTGAGAGATGTCATGTCATATAATCCCTCCTGCATAGCTTTCATATTTAACCCGGCAGACGCATCTTCTTCAACAGGTCTCCATTTCATGTCT
This sequence comes from Bombina bombina, assembly GCF_027579735.1. Taxonomy (NCBI): domain Eukaryota; kingdom Metazoa; phylum Chordata; class Amphibia; order Anura; family Bombinatoridae; genus Bombina; species Bombina bombina. Next base: position 41,425,852 of record NC_069500.1, on the reverse strand, counting down.
CAAAAGCGTCTTTGTTCAAGGGGAGAAATCTCTATTTACTTCTTCACAGCTACACTAACTAAAAAACAAATCAACCTGTAAATGGTTAATGTGCTTAGCATAGTTTGATTCTGTAAAGGTTTTGAACAGCTTTTTGCTAAGTGAACAAACATTCTCTGCCAGTTCTGCCACTTTCAAACAACTTTAAATATAACTGACATTGGACAGAATATAACTGTAATCAGATATACTTCGCCGGAACTCACCTTGGGCTCATCCCAAAACTGCTAAGATATCCCAAAGTTTTCCCCTAGCTGACTTCCTACGCAGTTTGCACCTTCCGATGCACCGAGAGATAGAAGAGTGTCATTCTGCTTTCCTTTATTTTTCTTTATTTTACTATTCATGAGGAGTTAAAGTGATATGGCATCTAATTTTTCCTGTTATGTATATAAAAAAGCAACAGTTACGTTAAAAATATAAATTTCCATTAAAAAATGTGAACTAAAAGCTGTAAAATGTGAAACAAACAGGAAGTGTATGATTGTAAACAACCAGGTCCTGGCTGATAGGGACAACTCACATAAGAACATCCATTTTTAAATAGCAAAGCCCTGCAATACTTTTTCAAATCTTTAATTTTAAATGGTACAGTTATTTTTTTGAGTATCATATCTCCTTTAAAGGGACAGTATACTGTAAAAGGGTTTTCCCTAAATTTATTTTCAGTGACTTGTTATACCAGCTGCAGAGTATAAAATGTATGGGAAATTGCATTTTCAGGTTTATTTGTGTATATGAATTAGCTGGTGTTGTACTTTTAAAACACAGCCTATTACAATGGGTTGAGCTTGCAGGAAAAAATGATATCTGATTATGTTACCACTTTAATGTAAAGACACTTGCTTTCTTATCTTATAGCTGTTTTTAAACCAAAGCTTAATACTAATAGAGAACACTGGAAAATTAACATTTTATTACTTAACTATCCTGCACCCCACTGGGAGTGTAATTTATTCTGCTGGCTTATCAATAGCATAGAATCCAGTATATAAACTTTCAGTATAGGAGGGGATACCACAGGCTAAATCAGCTATTTCAAATACCAAAATAAGGGTAAATTAGGTACTTGTAAACAATTTAATACACTCCAGCAGGCAAAATATATAACTGAGAACAATTTAAAGGGGAGAAAATTTGGGGTAAACTGTCTCTTTAAATATGTATTGCACTAAACATGCTTACAATATTAAAATGATTAATTCCACTAGTATTTGTTTTTTTCTCAAATAATTTATTTTATTTAATCTCTTATTTAATTTATTGTATTTCATCTCTTATTTCTCATTGTGCATTTGTATACCTCTGTTTATCTACAAGATATACAAGATATATTAAAACGTTATTTTATAGGATAAATGGCATTAAAACCATAAGAAGCATGAGATGACATAACAGAATACCTCCATCATTATTTCACGCTCCAGGACTATGATGAATACATAGTGTAAGCAAACCTTATTCTGTTGAATACAGATTATTATGAAAAACTAAGACCCGCAGTCATTTTTACTAAAACACGGATGAAATTGTTAGATTATGGAACAAAAAAAGGTATTTTAAATAAAAAAGAAAAACATTATTTTTCTCCCAATTACCCTAGCATTCCCTTTTATTATCACTTTCCCAAGATTCATAAAGATCTCAGTAGACCTCCAGGAAGACCCAGTACAAAGGGCTTCAACAGTATTATGGACCATACTGTATGAATACGTTATTTATCTTCTATCATATATACGTACGTACGAGACAATACAGATTTGTTTATTAAACATTCTGCCTATAAGAAAGGGAATAACTATCACCTAGATTACAAATTTTGCGTTAGGAGGGGTGCGGTGCTAACGAGCAGTTTAAGCTCACCCTCACTTAGAGACAGCGCTGGTATTACGGGTTTTTAGAAACCCGGCGTTAACCGCAAAAAAGTTAGCGAAGAGCAAAATTTAGCTCCACATCTCACCTCAATATAACACCTGCAAAAAAGCAGCGTAAAGCTCCTAATGCAGCCCCTTTGATTCCTATCAGGAAATACTTTTTATGTCTACACCTAACACCCTAACATGAACCCCGAGTCTAAACACCCATAATCTTACACTTATTAACCCCTAAGCTGCCGCCCCTGACATTGTCGACACCTGCATTATATTATTAACCCCTAATCTGCCGATCCGGACACCATCCGCCACCTACATTATACTTATTAACTAATCTGCTGCCCTCAACATCGCCAAACCCTACATTATATTTATTAACCCCTATGTCGCCACAACCTACCTACACTTATTAACCCCTAATCTGCCGCCCACAACATCGCCACCACTATAACAAAGTTATTAACCCCTAAACCTAAGTCTAACCCTAACCCTAACCCTAACCCCCCTAACTTAAATATAATTACAATAAATCTAAATAAAATTACTACAATTACCTTAATAATTACTATTTAAAACTAAATACCTATAAAATAAACCCTAAGCTAGCTACAATATAACTAATAGTTACATTGTAGCTATCTTAGGGATTATTTTTATTTTACAGGCAACTTTGTATTTATTTTAACTAGGTATAATAGTTATTAAATAGTTATTAACTATTTAATAACTACCTAGTTAAAATAAAGACAAATTTGACTGTAAAATAAAACCTAACCTAAGTTACACTAACACCTAACACTTCACTATAATTAAATAAATTAAATACAATTAATTACAATTAAATAAAATTATCTAAAGTACAAAACCCCCCCACTAAATTACAAAAAATAATAAAATAATTACAAGATTTTTAAACTAATTACACCTAATCTAATCCCCCTAACAAAATAAAAAAGCCCCCCCAAAATAAAAAAAGCCCTACCCTACACTAAATTACAAATAGCCCTTAAAAGGGCCTTTTGCAGGGCATTGCCCCAAAGTAATCAGCTCTTTTACCTGTAAAAAAAAAAGTACAAATACCCCCCAACATTAAAACCCACGCAACCAACCCTACTCTAAAACCCATCCAATCCCCCCTTAAAAAAAACTAACACTAACCCCTTGAAGCCTTTTTGTTCATGTTTTTCTATTTCTCACTTGTGTTTCTTACCCTGGGGTAATGTTACCCTATTGAATTCGAATAAAGTTTAATTTTTACTCACTACTCTGGTGCTCCTGATACACATTTTTTGAAATCCCTTGAAGATCACCCTACCGTAAGACGTCTTCACCCAACCGGGCAGAAGTGATCCTCCAGACGGGCAAAAGTCTTCATCCAAACCGGGCAGAAGAGGTCCTCCAGACGGGCAGAAGTCTTCATCCAGAGAGCATCTTCTATCTTCATCCATCTGGCACGGAGCGGGTCCATCTTCAAGACATCCGACATGGAGCATCCTCTTCATCCGGAGTCTTCTTACTAAATGACGATTCCTTTAAATGACATCATCCAAGATGGCATCCCTTCAATTCCGATGGTCTGATAGAATTCAGCCAATTGGCATTAATGTAGAAAAAATCCTATTGGCTGATGCAATCAGCCAATAGAATGCGAGCATCAGCCAATAGTATTTTTTCAACCTTAATTCCGATTGGCTGATAGAATTCTATCAGACCATCGGAATTGAAGGGATGCCATCTTGGATGATGTCACTTAAATGTACCGTCATTTAATAAGAAGACTCCGGATAAAGAGGATGCTCCGCGTCGGATGTCTTGAAGATGGACCCGCTCCGCGCCGGATGGCTGAAGATAGAAGATGCCGTCTGGATGAAGACTTCTGCCTGTCTGGAGGACCTCTTCTGCCCGACTTGGATGAAGACTTCTGCCCGTCTGGAGGACCACTTCTGCCCGGTTGGGTGAAGACGTCTCACGGTAGGGTGATCTTCAAGGGGTTAGTGTTAGTTTTTTTAAGGGGGGATTAAGTGGGTTTTAGAGTAGAGTTGGTTGTGTGGGTGGTGGGTTTTAATGTTGGGGGGGTATTTGTACTTTTTTTTTACAGGTAAAATAGCTGATTACTTTGGGGCAATGCCCTGCAAAAGGCCCTTTTAAGGGCTATTTGTAATTTAGTGCAGGTTAGGGCTTTTTTATTTTGGGGGGCTTTTTTATTTTGTTAGGGGGATTAGAGTAGGTGTAATTAGTTTACAAATCTTGTAATTATTTTATTATTTTCTGTAATTTAGTGGGGGGGGGGTTGTAATTTAGATACTTTTATTTAATTTGTATTTAATTTATTTAATTATAGTGTAGTGTTAGGTGTTAGTGTAACTTAGGTTAGGTTTTATTTTACAGGTAAATTTGTCTTTATTTTAACTAGGTAGTTATTAAATAGTTAATAACTATTTAATAACTATTCTACCTAGTTAAAATAAATACAAAGTTTCATGTAAAATAAAAATAAACCCTAAGATAGCTACAATGTAACTATTAGTTTAGGGTTTATTTTATAGGTAAGTATTTAGTTTTAAATAGTAATTATTTAGGTAATTGTAGTAATTTTATTTAGATTTATTGTAATTATATTTAAGTTAGGGGGGGTTAGGGTTAGACTTAGGTTTAGGGGTTAATACATTTAATATAGTGGCGGCGAAGTTGTGGGCGGCAGATTAGGGGTTAATAAATGTAGGTAGGTGTCGGCGATGTTAGGGACGGCAGATTAGGGGTTAATAATATTTAACTAGTGTTTGAGTGCAGCGGTTTAGGGGTTAATATATTTATTATAGTGGCGGCAATGTGCGGTTCGGCAGATTAGGGGTTACAATATTTCTTTTAGTGTTGTGTTGTGTGATGTGGGTGGGCCTCAGTTTAGGGGTTAATAGGTAGTTTATGGGTGTTAGTGTACTTTTTAGCATTTTAGTTTTATGCTATGGCGTTGTAGTGTAAAACTCTTAACTACTGACTTTAAAATGCGGTACCAGTTTTGACAGGAGAGGGTGTACCACTCACTTTTGGTCAGACTCGTAATACTGGCGCTATGCAAGTCCCATTGAAAATATAGGATACGCAATTGACGTAAGTGGATTTGCGGTATTTCCAAGTCTGGCCAAAAAGTGAGTGGTGAGCTTGTCATTTCAAGACTCCTAATACCAGTGGGCGTTAAAAAGCAGCGTTGGGACCGGCCAACGCTGCTTTTTAATCCTAGCACACAACTCGTAATCTAGCCATATATTTGGTTAACATGTGAAAAGGCCTAAGCTTTTGTTCATCATCTAAATGGTAACCAAATGGGTCTATCCTTTTCGTCAAATATTTCAACCAGATCAGATTGAGTTTTTGGATCTGATATTATCTTGGGGAAATGATGGATTCATTCATCCTTTAGAACATTTTAAGGAAGCAATAAGGAAAACAATAAAGAAACATTGGCATATGTTAATGAAAGATCCTATTTTAAGTAAAACTTTAAGAAACCTAATCTAGTCTTTAAAAGAGCTCCCACTCTTAAACAGAAATTGGCTTTGAGTAAAGCGGTGATTTCCAAGAAGAACAAGATTAGACAGTCTGTTGTATGCAATAATCATAAGAAAAATATGGGGGTGTACAAATGTGGTAATAAGAGATGCCTGATGTAAGAGTTTATATCGCACAAAACAAGTCATTTGGTGTCTTTAGTTGCATGGGAAACCTTCCATATTAAAGTACATATTACTTATAACACAAGTTTTGTCATATATGTGCTCACATGTGATTGTGATCTCCAATATTGGGGGTGCACATAACACAAGGTAAGGCATAGATGGAGCGACCAATTGAGAAATTATTTATAAATCTTCTTGAAAGTAAATCCCCCTACAATAGATACAATAAGTATCGCCAATTGTGCCCGAGAGAGACATATTGGATATATAGCTTCCAGTCTTTGTTTCCTTCTGGCACTAATGAGGTGATTGATTCTGCTACTTTTGACTATTAAAGGGTTATAAAACTATTTTACGCCCACTGGTATTTCGAGTCTTGAAGGTTTAGGTGTACCACACACTTCTTTGGCCTTACCGCAATATGACCAATAGGATTGAGCTTGCATTCTATTGGCTGATTGGAACAGCCAATAGAATGTGAGCTCAATCCTATTGGCTGATTGGTTCAGTCAATAGGATTGAACTTCAATCCTATTGGCTGATTGCATCAGACAATAGGGTTTTTTCTACCTTAATTCCGATTGGCTGATTTCTGATACCTTAATTCTGATTGGCTGAATTCTATCAGGCAATCGGAATCTAAGGGACGCCATCTTGGATGACGTCACTTAAAGGTACCTTCTTTCAGCTTTAGTCGTCGGATGAAGAGGATGCTCTGCGTCAGATGTCTTGAAGATGGACCCGCTAAGCGCCGAATGGATGAAGATAGAAGATGCCGTCTGGATGAAGACTTGTCCCGGCTTTGTTGAGGACTTCGGCCCGGCTTGGATGAAGACTTCTCCTTGTTAGTCTTTCTTCAGGGGGTTAGTGTTAGTTTTTTTTAAGGGTGTATTGCGTGGGTTTGATTTTTAGGTTAGGGACTTTGGGCGGCAAAAGAGCTAACTGCCCATTTAAGGGCAATGCCCATCCAAATGCCCTTTTCAGGGCAATGGGGAGCTTAGGTTTTTTAGATAGATTTTATTTGGGGGGTTGGTTGTGTGGGTGGTGGGTTTTACTGTTGGGGGGGTTGTTTGTATTTTTATTACAGGTAAAAAAGCTGATTAATTTGGGGCAATGCCCCGCAAAAGGCCCTTTTAAGGTCTATTGGTAGTTTAGTTTAGGCTAGGGTTTTTTTTATTTTGGGGGGACTTTTTTTATTTTAATAGGGCTATTAGATTAGGTGTAATTAGTTTAGATATCTGTAATTTGTTTATTATTTTCTGTAATTTAGTGTTTGTTTGTCTTTGTACTTTAACTAATTTAATTTAATTTAGGTAATTGTATTTAATTTAGTTAATTTATTTAATTATAGTGTAGTGTTAGGTGTTATTGTAACTTAGGTTAGGTTTTATTTTACAGGTACTTTTGTATTTATTTTAGCTAGGTAGTTATTAAATAGTTAATAACTATTTAATAACTATTGTACCTAGTTAAAATAAATACAAACTTGCCTGTAAAATAAAAATAAAACCTAAGCTAGCTACAATGTAACTATAAATTATATTGTAGCTAGCTTAGGGTTTATTTTACAGGTAAGTATTTAGTTTTAAATAGGAATAATTTAGGTAATGATAGTAATATTTATTTAGATTTATTGTAATTATATTTAAGTTAGGGGGTGTTAGGGTTAGACTTTAGGTTTAGGGGTTAATAACTTTAATATAGTGGCGGCGACATTGGGGGCAGCAGATTAGGGGTTAATAAATGTAGGTAGGTTGCGGCAACATTGGGGACGGCAGATTTGGGGTTAATAAATATAATGTAGGTGTCGGCGATGTTGGGGGTGGCAGATTAGGGGTTAATAAATGTAGGTAGGTTGCAGCGACATTGGGGGGGGGCAGATTAGGGGTTAATAAATATAATGTAGGTGTCAGTAATGTTGGGAGCAGCAGATTAGGGGTTCATAAGTATAATGTAAGTGGCGGCGGTGTCCAGAGCAGCAGATTAGAGGTTAATAATATAATGCAGGTGTCGGCAATGTCGGGGGCAGCAGATTAGGGGTTAATAAGTGTAAGATTAGGGGTGTTTAGACTCGGGTTCATGTTAGGGTGTTAGGTTTAGACATAAATTTTATTTCCCCATAGGAATCAATGGGGCTGCGTTAAGGAGTTTTACGCTGCTTTTTGGCAGGTGTTAGACTTTTTTCAGTCGGCTCTCCCCGTTGATCCCTATGGGGAAATCATGCAGGAGCATGTACGACCAGCTCACCTCTGACTTAAGCAGCACTGGTATTGGAGTGCGGTAATGAGCAAAATTTTGCTCAACACTCACTTCTTGTCTTTTAACGCTGTTTTCTGAAAACTCGTAATACCAGTGCTGCATGTAAGTGAGCGTTGAGACAAAACTGCTCGTTAGCACTGCACAGCCTCTAAAGCAAAACTCGTAATCTAGGCCTATGTTTCTATGACCATAAAAAACATTTAATTTAACAGAAAAAATAATTATGATTACCTACAACTTACTTGTGTGCTAAAATGAAGCTTCCAAGACTATTAAAAATAACATCTCATGTTTCTCGATGACATCATCAAATCCATCCCCTAAAAATGGTCACGTCTATTGTTTAACATATTGTCCTATCACATTACTTTACATTTACATATTAATTAGCTCCATGTGAAGTTATTACATCAGCGCTGCGGAATCTGTTGGTGCTCTACAAACACCTGATAATAATAATAATAATACCTAATTGCATGCAGAGAAGATATTGAGACCGCAATTAGCCAGAAACTGCTCATTTGGACCTATATTACAAGTCACGCAGCATGTATTTCCCTTGTGATATAGTCTTTTCACAAGCAATTTTCATGGCGCTGGTACTCATGTTTACACTGTCTAATAAAAATTAATTTAAAAATATTTCACAAAATAGTTATAAGGGATTAAAGATGACAAAGGGACTTTATATTGACATACATACACATACATAGAGAATCATGGATTTCTATGTATACAAATATGTTTAGCTATAAAGATAATGAAAAGATTTTACATTACAATCTTATGCAAATTAAACAATATCTCAGAGGGATTTTAAAATAGATATTGGCATATAGATCTTGAGATACTGTATCTAGACATATATATATCTCGCAATACATAGATATATCAGTCCAAATATCATCAATTATATAGAGAACATATTCCGTTACGAAAACATTTTCTCAATATAAAATATTTGCATTTTCATATACACGTCATGGGCGTTGCGCAACAGATTAGGTTTTTTTTTTGTTTTTTTTCTATTTGTCTTCTCCATTAACTTATATGGGGAATATGCAATTTCGTGGTTTTTATTAAGTGGCTTAAAGCGTGTGCAAAATTGCTTATTTTGAAACTTGTAATACCTGGACAACTAAAAAGGCAAATAAGCCACAACGCGCGTTGTTTTCGCAATTGATTTGCCGCGTGATTTGTAATCTAGGTCTTTATTGTTTATTTTGTATTTCATCTTCAACATATATATATTATAATGTTTCTTAAGAATAATGTAGGGATTTATTTTCACTGATTTCTAGCACACACTGATATAAAGTATCCATAAGGTACAAAGTATCCACATTAGCATTAATAGCATGTCATTAGCATTTATTTATCTGACTTTTTAGCTTATACACACATGGTTTAGCATTTAGTTTCACAGAACAAATGGACCACAGTCTTACTCTTATCTCATTCTTATTTTTATTACTAGTATCATACAAGTAATGATAGAGATATAAACACAAAGAGAAGCAATCTGCCAGGAATAAACAACAGCTTAGTGGCTTGTTCTATGGCCCGGTCACCACCTGGGAGAGGCTTCTTTTAGACCAGTTGTGCTTATCACAGAGGAGAACTTCTCTGAAGTATATCAGTCTTATCCTGCCTACCAATGTCAGTCCAGCCACGAAATACCAGGCAATGGTCCTCTACACAAGGGAAATGGCAGCCCGAGACAATAGTTTTGGCCTCCTTTGGGCCTCATCAGTGAGGTGTAGCCATTGCCCTCTAAGCACATCTGGTTTCCCCATCGCCCCTTAGAGAGACTTTCCCCAGGGTGATAATACAAATACAAACAGAAAGAGAAGCAGTCTGCAGGGAATGAACAATATCTCAGTGGCTCGTTCTATGGCAAGTTACCACTTAGGAACAGCCTCTTTAAACCCAATTGTGCATATCACAGAGGAGAACTTTCCTGAAGTATATCACTCTGATCCCAACTACCATGGTCAGTCCAGCCCTGAAATACCAGGCAATTCTGCTCTGCACAAGGGAAACAGCAACCCAGATGATTAATGTAATGATAGAGGTAACATGCCTTTTATATTACCTTCACTTACACACAAATAAAGAGTAAGGTGCCCTTTAATTATATTTTACTTTATCACATTTTTGCATTATCACATTTATTGATTCAGGTGGTCTTTGTGTATATACAGATTGTAAATCTCTTTACTGTTGCTGTGGTCATCAGACTGCTTTTGGTAATTCACCAATTATTATTTTCTGTTTCTTATTTAGATCCTTCCTGTCCATTTCTGACTTATTTTCATGTTCTGTTTAATAATCACTTATCATTACCTTTCTTTTCATTTCTGTTTAGTTTTCTTGCTGATTCTTTTCTTCTCTTTGCTGCTCTTTTTCTCACTGGCTTCTTTCCCCTTTCTGTTGTGTTAGATTCTTGTGAATCCAGACCTGATGTAATATACCTACTAGAACAATGGGTAATATTATTGTTAAGAGATCAAATAAACGTTTAAATAAGTTTAAGTGTTTACATGTAAATTAGCTCTATCATGGAGCAGAGCGGGAAGTGGCTACAGCAATGCGTATCTGCAGGAAGTACCTATCAGCCAATGATAATTAGTAGCAAGCATTTATCAGCCAATGAGAATTAGTAGGATGCATCTATCAGTCAATGAGAATTATTAGCAAGCATCTATCAGTCAACGAGAATTAGTAGCAAGCATCTATCAGCTAATGAGAATTATTAGCAAACATTTATCAGTCAATGATAATTAGTAGCAAGCATTTATCAGCCAATGAGAATTAGTAGGACGCATCTATCAGCCAATGAGAATTATTAGCAAGCATCTATGTGTCAATGAGAATTAGTAGCAAGCATCTATCAGCCAATGAGAATTAGTAACAAGCATCTATCAGCCAATGAGAATTATTAGCAAACATCTATCAGTTAATAAGAATTAGTAGCAAGCATCTATCAGCCAATGAGAATTTTTAGCAAGCATTTATCAGTCAATGAGAATAAGTAGCAAGCATTTATCAGTCAATGAGAATTATTAGCAAGCATCTATCAGCCAATGAGAATTAGTAGCAAGCATTTATCAGCCAATGAGAATTATTAGCAAGCATCTATCAGTCAATGAGAATTAGTAACAAGCATTTATCAGCCAATGAGAATTATTAGCATGCATCTATCAGTCAATGACAATTAGTAGTAAGCATCTATCAGCCAATGAGAATTTTTAGCAAGCATTTATCAGTCGATGAGAATTAGTAGCAAGCATTTAGCAGTCAATGAGAATTATTAGCAAGCATCTATCAGCCAATGAGAATTAGTAGCAAGCATCTATCAGCCAATGAGAATTATTAGCAAGCATCTATCAGTCAATGAGAATTAGTAGCAAGAATTTATCAGCCAATGAGAATTATTAGCAAGCATCTATCAGTCAATGAGAATTAGTAGGATGCATCTATCAGCCAATTAGTAGCAGTAATAGTAGTAAGCATCTATCAGCCAATTAGTAGCAGTAATAGTAGTAAGCATCTATCAGCCAATTAGTAGCAGTAATAGTAGTAAGCATCTATCAGCCCATAAGCATTCATTCTTGTACAGAATAAATAAATAAATAAATACAGGGAGTGCAGAATTATTAGGCAAGTTGTATTTTTGAGGATTAATTTTATTATTGAACAACAACCATGTTCTCAATGAACCCAAAAAACTCATTAATATCAAAGCTGAATAGTTTTGGAAGTAGTTTTTAGTTTGTTTTTAGTTATAGATATTTTAGGGGGATATCTGTGTGTGCAGGTGACTATTACTGTGCATAATTATTAGGCAACTTAACAAAAAACAAATATATACCCATTTCAATTATTTATTTTTACCAGTGAAACCAATATAACATCTCAACATTCACAAATATACATTTCTGACATTCAAAAACAAAACAAAAACAAATCAGTGACCAATATAGCCACCTTTCTTTGCAAGGACACTCAAAAGCCTGCCATCCATGGATTCTGTAAGTGTTTTGATCTGTTCACCATCAACATTGCGTGCATTAGCAACCACAGCCTCCCAGACACTGTTCAGAGAGGTGTACTGTTTTCCCTCCTTGTAAATCTCACATTTGATGATGGACCACAGGTTCTCAATGGGGTTCAGATCAGGTGAACAAGGAGGCCATGTCATTAGATTTTCTTCTTTTATACCCTTTCTTGCCAGCCACGCTGTGGAGTACTTGGACGCGTGTGATGGAGCATTGTCCTGCATGAAAATCATGTTTTTCTTGAAGGATGCAGACTTCTTCCTGTACCACTGCTTGAAGAAGGTGTCTTCCAGAAACTGGCAGTTGAGCTTGACTCCATCCTCAACCCGAAAAGGCCCCACAAGCTCATCTTTGATGATACCAGCCCAAACCAGTACTCCACCTCCACCTTGCTGGCGTCTGAGTCGGACTGGAGCTCTCTGCCCTTTACCAATCCAGCCACGGCCCATCCATCTGGCCCATCAAGACTCACTCTCATTTCATCAGTCCATAAAACCTTAGAAAAATCAGTCTTGAGATATTTCTTGGCCCAGTCTTGACGTTTCAGCTTTTGTGTCTTGTTCAGTGGTGGTCGTCTTTCAGCCTTTCTTACCTTGGCCATGTCTCTGAGTATTGCACACCTTGTGCTTTTGGGCAATCCAGTGATGTTGCAGCTCTGAAATATGGCCAAACTGGTGGCAAGTGGCATCTTGGCAGCTGCACGCTTGACTTTTCTCAGTTCATGGGCAGTTATTTTGCGCCTTGGTTTTTCCACACGCTTCTTGCGACCCTGTTGACTATTTTGAATGAAACGCTTGATTGTTCGATGATCACGCTTCAGCAGCTTTGCAGTGTTAAGAGTGCTGCATCCCTCTGCAAGATATCTCACTATTTTTTACTTTTCTGAGCCTGTTAAGTCCTTCTTTTGACCCATTTTGCCAAAGGAAAGGAAGTTGCCTAATAATTATGCGCACCTGATATAGGGTGTTGATGTCATTAGACCACACCCCTTCTCATTACAGAGATGCACATCACCTAATATGCTTAATTGGTAGTAGGCTTTCGAGCCTATACAGCTTGGAGTAAGACAACATGCATAAAGAGGATGATGTGGTCAAAAAACTCATTTGCCTAATAATTCTGCACTCCCTGTATACTAGTATATGAACTAATGTTGTAGTAACCTGTATCAGTTTCAATTTCAATTTAAACAAATTTGACATCACATTTCTTCTTGCCCAAAAAAAAAAGAAATTCAACATTAGATGCTGCTTTTCATATGGATGAGACTGTATTGTAACAGATCTGCACACAATAGATGTATTAAAAAGCAAATAAAACATCATATTGTTAGAAAAATATACCTTGTTTTGCCATTTTAATGCTGTCTTACTTTCTTACTTCCTTTACTTTGTCCATTTAGGGACAAATATAAACAAACAATCTCTTGCACTGATCAACCAATAACTGTGCAGAATGTCAGAGTGTCAGGGTCCCTCATTCTATGGAATGCACACAGCCTCTCTAACCTTTTTAATATTTCAATAAATTAAAATTAAATAGATTACAAATAAAGCATATTTTGCTTGAGATTTCTAGCTTCAATCGATCTTAATTGAAATCCAAACAGTAAGTAGTTCACAAACATTTGTGCGCTTGTATTACAAGTTGAAAGTAAAGTTTTCTTGCTTGAGCTCAAGTATCGCTCGAGCGCAAGTTACCAGAGCTAAAAGTAAGCAGAGATTCCCACTGTGAAGTTACCAGAATCCTGCCAGATACACCTTATACAAATGCAAATCACTAATTCACCATTCAGCAGGAATTTCTGTGTGTTTTAAGTGATACTGTTGTACAGCGTGAAAGAACAATAGTAATTTACATGCGTGAAATTAACCTAAAATAGCAAAACTTGTAAATAATGTATTCATATATTTCATCTGAGGTATTATGGGTATATAATACATGTGCGTATGATGTGTTATTTAAATGTGATATACATTAAAAGTGTTTATCTTACATTTTTCTAACTTTCAGCCAGATTACGAGTTTGGCATTATGAGTGAAAAAGCATTGTTATGGCCCATAATGATGCTATTTCCCTACCGCTGCTATTACAAGTATTGTAGGTATAGGTGTACCGCACACTTTTTTGGCCGTCACACAACGTCAGTACCGCACTTTTAAAAAAGTCCTTTTCAATGGGACTTCCATAGCGCCGGTATTACAAGTTTTGCTGTGAGGCCAAAAAGTGAGCGGTACAGCCTAAAATGACGAGATCCGTACCGCCATCTAAAGTCAGTAGTTATGAGTTTTACGTTACAAATCTGTAGCATAAAACGCATAACTAAACTATCACAAAGTACACTAACACCCATAAACTACCTATTAACCCCTAAACCGAGGTCCTCCCACTTTGCAAATAATAAAATAAAATTATTAACCCCCTAATCTGCCGCTCCAGACATAACCGCCACTTAAAAAACATATTAACCCCTATTCCGCCGCTCCCCGACATGGTCGCTACTGTAATAAAATTATTAACCCCTAAACCACTGCCCTCCTGCATAAAAAACACTATTTAAATATAATTAACCCCTAATCTGCCGTCCGCCCACTCCGCCGCAATAATAAACCTATTAACCCTCAAACCTAACCCTAACCCTAACACCCCCTAACTTAAATATAATTAAAATAAATCTAAATAAAACCTACTATTATTACCTAAATAATTCATATTTAAAACTAAATACAAACTTACCTATAAATTAAAACCTAAGCTAGCTACAATATAACTAATAGTTACATTGTAGCTATCTTAGGTGTTTATATTTTTTATTTCACAGCGAAGTTTGTATTTATTTTAACTAGGTAGACTGGTTAGTAAATAGTTATTAACTATTTACTAGCTACCTAGTTAAAATAAATACAAATTTTCCTGTAAAATAAAACCTAACACCTAACATTACAATAAAATTAAATAAATTAAATTAACAAAATACAATTATCTAAATTACAAAAAAATAAACACTAAATTACACAAAATAAAAAAAGAAATTATCAAAAGAAAAAACGAATTACTCCTAATTTAATAGCCCTATCAAAATAAAAAAAGCCCCCCCAAAATTAAAAAAAACCTAGCCTACAATAAACTGCCAATGGCCCTTAAAAGGGTCTTTTGCAGGGCATTGCCCCAAAGAAATCAGCTTTTACCTGTAAGATTCCCATTGCCCTGAAAAGGGCATTTGGATGGGCATTTAGCTCTTTTACATTGCCTAAAACCCTAAGCTAAAAATAAAACCCACCCAATAGACCCTTAAAGAAACCTAACACTAACCCCCGACAATCCACTTACAGTTTTTGAAGACCGGACATCTATCCTCATCCAGGCGGCAGAAGTCCTCATCAAAGCCGGCAGAAGTCTTCATCCAAGCGGGCAGAAGTCTTCATCCAGACGGCATCTTCTATCTTCATCCATCCAGCACAGAGCGGGTCCATCTTTAAGATATCCGGTGCGGAGCATCCTCTTCTTACGATGGTTGCTGAAGAATGAAGTTTCCCTTTAAATGACGTCATCCAAGATGGCATCCCTAACATTCCGATTGGCTAATAGAATTCTATCAGCCAATAGGAATTAAGGGGGGGGGGGGAAATGCTATTGGCTGATTGCAACTGCCAATATAATGCGAGCTCAATCCTATTACTGTTGGGGGGTTGTTTGTATTTTTTTTTCAGGTAAAAGAGCTGATTTCGACTTCCGGTGGGCGGCGTTCCAAGATGGCTGCACTTCTTTGAGGCTCTGAGACATCTGGTGAAAGAAAAACCCTTTTGCAGCCAGGATTCATTGCCATCCACGCCTCTCTTGACAGCTCTGTGTGTCCGAGAATCACTGTGGATAGAGGAACTATCACCTTCTCTCCCACGGAAGGCATATTGAAAGAAAAAGCCGTTTGGCGCAGTGGCGAGTCTTCAGCCGCCATACTGTATATAATAACCCTTGCACTGTAATAGAGTAGTGGGCACCGCTAGTGGATCCACTAAATACTACGTTCTACATGATGGACACAGACCATGACCTTTTTACACAGATAAAACTAATTTTCCTGCCTGCACTAGAACGTTTGGTCCAAAGCTATGAGAAATTGCACGAAGAGGTTCTGGTGACGGGGAGGTCCTGTACTATAGTTTCCTCCGGCTCGCAGAAATGCTCCGCACTGCCCAAGTTGCAAGACCTGAAGGAGATTGCCGCACCTGATGGCCCAACGCTTCCTCTTTCAAATCTGCCTGGGGGACTCTCGCCCGGTGACGGAGAAAACTGCTTACCTCCGCTACAATCTGCCATGGAGGCCGCTGGGTCTGAGGGGCTTGCTACGCCTAGTCTTGGGAGCGCTCCATTGGGGGAATTGGTTCTTTCCCTATATGCTGAGAGGCGAGACGTTGAGGTGCTGAATGTGTCAGACGCACTGCAGTACTTCCTGACATATCAATTCCCTACTGAGATCCGTTCCCCTGTATATCAGGCAAGATGGCCACCGGACCTGTTTGACATATCTATGACCACCAGCCGTGACGAGACCCGGCACGGACTCAGTCTTCTGGAGGGTGACCTGATCGGTTGTGAAGCCGCTACTGTTGACAGGAGGAAGCAAAGTAAACTTCGTTTGGTTAGGGGCATTGGCTGAACAGGCTGTCTCCACTGCATAACATAGAGGGTTTGCCACTCTCTAGTCCTTCATCCCTGGACAAGAGTTTATACATACCATAGTATAATTATAGCGATGTCTTAATTCTCTAGTTTAACATGTTTGGTTATCCCCCTTGTTTATTTGTGTGATTGCTGCCATGCTTCCTCTGATCTGCACTTGCTCTCCCAGCCCAGAGAAACTGTCTCAATGATCTACCTTTGGAAACAAGAACTTACCCTGCCTGACTAACCAAAGCTACAAGCGATATTAAATGAGTGTTGTAGCCGACACCTGTCACGGCTGTGGCCACGGGCGTTGGTTGAACAGTAGCCCTATATATATAACAATAATACAGACAGCCGCACTATTGTCTCAAAACCTCCTTAAGAAAATCCGTTGGTCACTGAGAAATAACCTGTGGTCATAATTGTTTCTCTTTTCTAGTATTATTATTGATTAGACATGCTAGTGTTAAATATTTATTTATTTGAACTGTTCTCTAATTGCATAAATCAACCCTGCATACTGTATAGGCTTGGCATATAACTCCCCACACTAGACTTCCCAAACTCAGGTTCCCCTGCCCTGACACATGCATTCTCTACATTTGATTGCGTTTTGCTTAGTGATATTGCTTCTCTTTGCTTTTTGCATCTGGTAAATGGGGTAACAATTTACCTTTCAGATAAACCCACACACAAATGCCTGGTTCTTAGATTCTCCCCATGCTGACTCACTTACTGCAACTTGCAATAATTCTATATCTGATGTTTTTTTTCTTTTTGCTATTATCAATGCTTACTCTCCTGAAGTAATGATAGATCTCTCTTAAATACCTAATATAAATAGTGTTTTGAGATGCTAGGCTATATGCTGCTCACTGCAAGAGAAAGTGCCTACCTGACTACTGCGCTTACAAATTTACCTTAGATACAATAATCATTCCAACACCAAAGATAAAAACTGCAAGTTTCAACCCCACCAACTTTTTTCAAACACACAAATTTATCCAATCCTATGAAGCCTTCATAAGTGTACATGATTAGCTTTTGGATATTTACAGCATAGCACTGATGTTCCCTTTTAACTATACTTTATTTTTCATACTTATAATTCTCGCCTTGGTTTCTCACACTGCACATCTGTGGGGGGGGGGGGGGGGAATCCTGGCCCTATAATTCTCCTAAGGCATGGCTAAATATCCCAAACTATGCTTTTGACTATGTGTATATCCACATGACGGACTATACCACTTTAGGGGAAGGGAAAGACATCAGTCCACATCCGTCGGTATGGTATATGTTACTTTTGGTGCACCTCGCTGGAACTAACCCTCAGTCGCTTTATAAAGGGCTTGTGATCACTCCTAGAATTTTAAGTTCAGCTTGCAGGCTTTTTGTGTAATACATATAGAATTCCATAAAGATTCGCCATTTCAGGTAACTGATTATCTCAGATTCCATTTTGTTCACCATATAGTAACTCTTCTAGTTTAATACTCTTACTCATCCTAACCCCCGCAGGGCCTCCATCCCCTCTCCTTTATACCTTGTTTGTTATGACCAGCCCTAAGTCATAAACAACTTTAATGTATTAGACCTTATCCTATATGGACTGATTCTCAGTCGATCCTTTTCTATAATACTCAGGCATGGGATCTGTGGGCACTTATGGGGCTGTTTGCTAAGCTTGTGTATCTGTCTGTCCTAGCTTCTTATATTACACACACTTGCCCTGCCGGATGACGCACATTCCCATATTGCTAGTGGGGGGAGGTATGGGTTGTACGGATGTGGGTCATTTGTTGGTTTTTTGTTCTTGTTTTATTTGTATTTATTTTTATTTTAGTTAGCTTATTGTTATTTAGTTTGTTAGGTTAAAAAAAAAAAACAACGTTGTGTGCAAGCACCCCACAAACGGTCACCATTTAATCTACAACTGAAAATTGCATATTCTGTATCTGCATAAGTCTTTTTTAGGCTAGTGTTACCCTGTCTGGGCATTACAAACCTTCTGTATCCTATTCACTGCTCGGCCCTGCGTGGCACAGAGTTGTGGAATATGTATGATTGCACGCACTGTTGGATATAAATAAAATTAAAAAAAAAAAAGAGCTAATTTCTTTGGGGCAATGCCCACAAAAGGCCCTTTTAAGGGCCATTGGCAGTTTAGTGTAGGCTAGGTTTTTTTATTTTTAGGGGGCTTTTTTATTTTGATAGGGCTATTAGATTAGGTGTAATTAGTTTTTATTTTTGATAATTTCAGGCGTAAGTCATTGAGACAAGAGGGCACTTACTCCAGTCTCCGACGCATCAACCTCAAGAATTTATAAAACAATTTTATAATTAATAACTCCTTTTGCTGTGTGCAATTCTTCTACGCTACCTTGGGGAAGGTGTGGTATACCGTGTACCTTCCCTCTGTATCCTCCTTACTACCACTTTGGTTAGTTGTTAACACTGCACTTGGACTGAATCTTCTCTTTGGGCCTAACCATACCTGTGATTCCAGTGATCGCCTTTGTTCAGCTAGCTGGTCTGCTGTTGAAAACCAGCCTGCATCTACTGGCACACTGGAGTGCCTTTACAGCATGGTAGTACCCTGCATCACCTTTATGCTTATACCTAGTGGGTGATTGATTCACACATACGGTGCCTCTCTCCTTTCCTTGTTAGTTATATTGTAGCTAGCTTAGGGTTTATTTTACAGGTAAGTAAGTATTTATTTTTAAATAGGAATTATTTAGTTATTAATAGTAAGTTTCATTTAGAATTATTTTAATTATGTTAAAGTTAGACATGTGCACGGCTAAAAAATTCGGTTCGTTTTCGGTTCGGATCGATTCGGACTTTTCGAATTTCGTTTCGGATCGAATCGGATTCGGCAAAATTTGAATAAATTAGTTTCGGATTTATTCGGATCCGAATAAATTCGTTTCGGATTTATTCGGATTCGGCTGAATTCGGTTCTATTCCGTTCCGAAATTCGGTATGTTTTTAGTACACTAACACCCATTTAGTACACTAAGTCACTAACACCCATAAACTACCTATGAACCACTAAACCGAGGCCCCCCCACATCGCAAACCCTATAATAACATTATTTAACCCCTAATCTGCCGATCGGATATCGCCGCAACCTACATTATAGCTATTAACCCCTAATCTGCTGTCCCTAACACCGCCGACCCCTACATTATAGTTATTAACCCCTAATCTGCCCCCCCCAACGTCGCCGCAATCTAACTACAAGTATTAACCCCTAATCTGCCGACCGAATATCGCCGCCGCCTACATTATAGCTATTAACCCCTAATCTGCTGTCCCTAACACCGCCGACCCCTACATTATAGTTATTAACCCCTAATCTGCCTCCCCCAACGTCGCCGCAATCTAACTACAAGTATTAACCCCTAATCTGCCGACCCGATATCGCCGCCGCCTACATTATAGCTATTAACCCCTAATCTGCTGTCCCTAACACCGCCGACCCCTACATTATAGTTATTAACCCCTAATCTGCCCCCCCCAACGTCGCCGCAATCTAACTACAAGTATTAACCCCTAATCTGCCGACCCGATATCGCCGCCGCCTACATTATAGCTATTAACCCCTAATCTGCTGTCCCTAACACCGCCGACCCCTACATTATAGTTATTAACCCCTAATCTGCCCCCCCCAACGTCGCCGCAATCTAACTACAAGTATTAACCCCTAATCTGCCGACCCGATATCGCCGCCGCCTACATTATAGCTATTAACCCCTAATCTGGTGTCCCTAAAACCGCCGACCCCTACATTATAGTTATTAACCCCTAATCTGCCTCCCCCCAACGTCGCCACAATCTAACTACAAGTATTAACCCCTAATCTGCCGACCGCAAATCGCCGCCACTATAATAAATGTATTAACCCCTAAACCGCCGCACTCCCGCCTCGCAAACACTATAATACATTTTATTAACCCCTAATCTGCCCTCCCTAACATAGCCGCCACCAACCTACAATTATTAACCCCTAATCTCCCGCCCCCAACTTCGCCGCTACTATAATAAGGTTATTAACCCCTAAACCTAAGTCTAACCCTAACACTAACACCCCCTAACTTAAATATAATTTAAATAAAACGAAATAAGTTTACTATAGTTAAATAAATGAATCCTATTTAAAACTAAAGACTTACCTGTAAAATAAACCCTAATATAGCTACAATATAACTAATAGTTACATTGTAGCTATTTTAGGATTTATATTTATTTTACAGGCAACTTTGTATTTATTTTAACTAGGTACAATAGTTATTAAATAGTTAATAACTATTTAATAACTACCTAGCTAAAATAAATACAAATTTACCTGTAAAATAAATCCTAACCTAAGTTACAATTACACCTAACACTACACTATCATTTAATTAATTAAATAAATGACTCATATTTAAAACTAAATACTTACCTGTAAAATAAACCCTAATATAGCTGCAATATAACTAATAGTTACATTGTAGCTATTTTAGCATTTATATTTATTTTACAGGCAACTTTGTATTTATTTTAACTAGGTACAAAAGCTATTAAATAGTTATTGACTAATTAATAGCTACCTAGTTAAAATAATTACAAAATTACCTGTAAAATAAATCCTAACCTAAGTTACAATTAAACCTAACACTACACTGTCATTAAATAAATTAACTACAAGTACCTACAATTATCTACAATTAAATAAACTAAAGTACAAAAAACCCCCACTAAATTACAAAAACAAACAAACACTAAATTACAAAAAATAAAAAAATATTACAAGAATTTTAAACTAATTACACCTAATCTAAGCCCCCTAATAAAATAACAAAGCCCCCCAAAATAAAAAAAAATGCCCTACCCTATACTAAATTACAAAAGTTAACAGCTCTATTACCTTACCAGCCCTGAACAGGGCCTTTTGCGGGGCATGCCCCAAAGAAAACAGCTCTTTTGCCTGTAAAAAAAAACACAATACCCCCCCCCCCCACATTACAACCCACCACCCACATACCCCTACTCTAACCCAAACCCCCCTTAAATAAACCTAACACTACCCCCCTGAAGATCTCCCTACCTTGAGTCGTGTTCACCCAGCCGGACCGAAGTCTTCATCCGATGGGGCAGAAGAGGACATCCAGACCGGCAGAAGTCTTCATCCAAGCGGGGCAAGAAGAGGTCTTCCATCCATCAGAAAAGTACAAAAAAACAAACAAACACTAAATTAGCAAGAATAATAAAATATTACAATAATTTTAAACTAATTACACCTAATCTAAGCCCCCTACTAGCTATTAATATAGCTACAATATAACTAATAGTTACATTGTAGCTATTTTAGGATTTATATTTATTTTACAGGCAACTTTGTATTTATTTTAACTAGGTACAATAGCTATTAAATAGTTAATAACTATTTAATAACTACCTAGCTAAAATAAATACAAATTTACCTGTAAAATAAACCCTAACCTAAGTTACAATTACACCTAACATTACACTGTCATTAAATTAACTAAATAAATTAATCCTATATAAAACTAAATACTTACCTGTAAAATAAACCCTAATATAGCTACAATATAACTAATAGTTACATTGTAGCTATTTTAGCATTTATATTTATTTTACAGGCAACTTTGTATTTATTTTAACTAGGTACAATAGCTATTAAATAGATATTTACTGTTTAATAGCTACCTAGTTAAAATAATTACAAAATTACCTGTAAAATAAATCCTAACCTAAGTTACTATTAAACCTAACACTACACTATCATTAAATAAATTAACTACAAGTACCTACAATTAAATACAATGAAATAAACTAAACTAAAGTACAAAACAAACAAACACTAAATTACAAAAAATAAAAAAAATTACAAGAATTTTAAACTAATTACACCTAATCTAAGCCCCCTAATAAAATAACAAAGCCCCCCAAAATAAAAAAATGCCCTACCCTATACTAAATTACAAAAGTAATCAGCTCTATTACCTTACCAGCCCTGAACAGGGCCTTTTGCGGGGCATGCCCCAAAGAAAACAGCTCTTTTGCCTGTAAAAAAAAACACAATACCCCCCCCCACATTACAACCCACCACCCACATAACCCTACTCTAACCCAAACCCCCCTTAAATAAACCTAACACTACCCCCCTGAAGATCTCTCTACCGTGTCTTCACCCAGCGGGCCGAAGTCTTCATCCGATCGGGCAGAAGAGGACATCCAGACCGGCAGAAGTCTTCATCCAAGCGGGGCAAGAAGAGGTCTTCCATGCATCAGAAGTCTTGATCCAGGCGGCATCTTCTCTGTTCATCCATCCGGAGCGGAGCGGCAGCATCCTGAAGACATCCCACGCAGAGCATCCTCTTCTTTCTTGATCCGACGACTAGGTGACTGTACCTTTAAGTGACGTCATCCAAGATGGCGTCCCTTGAATTCCGATTGGCTGATAGGATTCTATCAGCCAATCGGAATTAAGGTAGGAAAAATCTGATTGGCTGATTCAATCAGCCAATCAGATTCAAGTTCAATCTGATTGGCTGATCCAATCAGCCAATCAGATTGAGCTCGCATTCTATTGGCTGATCGGAACAGCCAATAGAATGCGAGGTCAATCTGATTGGCTGATTCCATCAGCCAATCGGATTGAACTTGAATCTGATTGGCTGATTGAATCAGCCAATCAGATTTTTCCTACCTTAATTCCGATTGGCTGATAGAATCCTATCAGGCAATTGGAATTCAAGGGACGCCATCTTGGATGACGTCACTTAAAGGTACAGTCACCTAGTCGTCGGATCAAGAAAGAAGAGGATGCTCTGCGTGGGATGTCTTCAGGATGCTGCCGCTCCGCTCCCGATGGATGAACAGAGAAGATGCCGCCTGGATCAAGACTTCTGATGGATGGAAGACCTCTTCTTGCCCCGCTTGGATGAAGACTTCTGCCGGTCTGGATGTCCTCTTCTGCCCGATCGGATGAAGACTTCGGCCCGCTGGGTGAAGACACGGTAGAGAGATCTTCAGGGGGGTAGTGTTAGGTTTATTTAAGGGGGGTTTGGGTTAGAGTAGGGGTATGTGGGTGGTGGGTTGTAATGTGGGGGGGGGGGGTATTGTGTTTTTTTTTACAGGCAAAAGAGCTGTTTTCTTTGGGGCATGCCCCGCAAAAGGCCCTGTTCAGGGCTGGTAAGGTAATAGAGCTGATTACTTTTGTAATTTAGTATAGGGTAGGGCATTTTTTTATTTTGGGGGGCTTTGTTATTTTATTAGGGGGCTTAGATTAGGTGTAATTAGTTTAAAATTCTTGTAATTTTTTTATTTTTTGTAATTTAGTGTTTGTTTTTTTTGTACTTTAGTTTAGTTTATTTCATTGTATTTAATTGTAGGTACTTGTAGTTAATTTATTTAATGATAGTGTAGTGTTAGGTTTAATAGTAACTTAGGTTAGGATTTATTTTACAGGTAATTTTGTAATTATTTTAACTAGGTAGCTATTAAACAGTAAATATCTATTTAATAGCTATTGTACCTAGTTAAAATAAATACAAAGTTGCCTGTAAAATAAATATAAATGCTAAAATAGCTACAATGTAACTATTAGTTATATTGTAGCTATATTAGGGTTTATTTTACAGGTAAGTATTTAGTTTTATATAGGATTAATTTATTTAGTTAATTTAATGACAGTGTAGTGTTAGGTGTAATTGTAACTTAGGTTAGGGTTTATTTTACAGGTAAATTTGTATTTATTTTAGCTAGGTAGTTATTAAATAGTTATTAACTATTTAATAGCTATTGTACCTAGTTAAAATAAATACAAAGTTGCCTGTAAAATAAATATAAATCCTAAAATAGCTACAATGTAACTATTAGTTATATTGTAGCTATATTAATAGCTAGTAGGGGGCTTAGATTAGGTGTAATTAGTTTAAAATTATTGTAATATTTTATTATTCTTGCTAATTTAGTGTTTGTTTGTTTTTTTGTACTTTTCTGATGGATGGAAGACCTCTTCTTGCCCCGCTTGGATGAAGACTTCTGCCGGTCTGGATGTCCTCTTCTGCCCCATCGGATGAAGACTTCGGCCCGGCTGGGTGAACACGACTCAAGGTAGGGAGATCTTCAGG
The DNA here is from genome assembly GCF_027579735.1 of Bombina bombina. Lineage (NCBI taxonomy): Eukaryota > Metazoa > Chordata > Amphibia > Anura > Bombinatoridae > Bombina > Bombina bombina. Next base: position 41,401,131 of record NC_069500.1, on the reverse strand, counting down.
GGGGTAGTGTTAGGTTTATTTAAGGGGGGTTTGGGTTAGAGTAGGGGTATGTGGGTGGTGGGTTGTAATGTGGGGGGGGGGGTATTGTGTTTTTTTTTACAGGCAAAAGAGCTGTTTTCTTTGGGGCATGCCCCGCAAAAGGCCCTGTTCAGGGCTGGTAAGGTAATAGAGCTGTTAACTTTTGTAATTTAGTATAGGGTAGGGCATTTTTTTTTATTTTGGGGGGCTTTGTTATTATATTAGGGGGCTTAGATTAGGTGTAATTAGTTTAAAATTCTTGTAATATTTTTTTATTTTTTGTAATTTAGTGGGGGGGTTTTTGTACTTTAGTTTAGTTTTTTTAATTGTATTTAATTGTAGGTACTTGTAGTTAATTTATTTAATGATAGTGTAGTGTTAGGTTTAATTGTAACTTAGGTTAGGATTTATTTTACAGGTAATTTTGTAATTATTTTAACTAGGTAGCTATTAAATAGTCAATATCTATTTAATAGCTATTGAACCTAGTTAAAATGAATACAAAGTTGCCTGTACAATAAATATAAATGCTAAAATAGCTACAATGTAACTATTAGTTATATTGCAGCTATATTAGGGTTTATTTTACAGGTAAGTCTTTAGTTTTATATAGGATTCATTTATTTAGTTAATTTAATGATAGTGTAGTGTTAGGTGTAATTGTAACTTAGGTTATGATTTATTTTACAGGTAAATTTGTATTTATTTTAGCTAGGTAGTTATTAAATAGTTATTAACTATTTAATAGCTATTGTACCTAGTTAAAATAAATACAAAGTTGCCTGTAAAATAAATATAAATCCTAAAATAGCTACAATGTAACTATTAGTTATATTGAAGCTATATTAATAGCTAGTCGGGGGCTTAGATTAGGTGTAATTAGTTTAAAATTATTGTAATATTTTATTATTTTTGGTAATTTAGTGTTTGTTTGTATTTTGGTACTTGTATGATGGATGGAAAACCTCTTCTTGCCCCGCTTGGATGAAGACTTCTGCCGGTCTGGATGTCCTCTTCTGCCCCATCGGATGAAGACTTCGGCCCGGCTGGGTGAACACGACTCAAGGTAGGGAGATCTTCAGGGGGGTAGTGTTAGGTTTATTTAAGGGGGGTTTGGGTTAGAGTAGGGGTATGTGGGTGGTGGGTTGTAATGTGGGGGGGGGGGGATTGTGTTTTTTTTTTACAGGCAAAAGAGCTGTTTTCTTTGGGGCATGCCCCGCAAAGGGCCCTGTTCAGGGCTGGTAAGGTAATAGAGCTGTTAACTTTTGTAATTTAGTATAGGGTAGGGCATTTTTTTTATTTTGGGGGGCTTTGTTATTTTATTAGGGGGCTTAGATTAGGTGTAATTAGTTTAAAATTCTTGTAATATTTTTTAATTTTTTGTAATTTAGTGGTTTTTTATTTTTTGTAATTTAGTGGGGGGTTTTGTACTTTAGTTTATTTAATTGTAGATAATTGTAGGTACTTGTAGTTAATTTATTTAATGATAGTGTAGTGTTAGGTTTTATTGTAACTTAGGTTAGGATTTATTTTACAGGTAATTTTGTAATTATTTTAACTAGGTAGCTATTAATTAGTCAATAACTATTTAATAGCTATTGTACCTAGTTAAAATAAATACAAAGTTGCCTGTAAAATAAATATAAATGCTAAAATAGCTACAATGTAACTATTAGTTATATTGCAGCTATATTAGGGTTTATTTTACAGGTAAGTATTTAGTTTTAAATATGAGTCATTTATTTAATTAATTAAATGATAGTGTAGTGTTAGGTGTAATTGTAACTTAGGTTAGGATTTATTTTACAGGTAAATTTGTATTTATTTAAGCTAGGTAGTTATTAAATAGTTATTAACTATTTAATAACTATTGTACCTAGTTAAAATAAATACAAAGTTGCCTGTAAAATAAAAATAAATCCTAAAATAGCTACAATGTAACTATTAGTTATATTGCAGCTATCTTAGGGTTTATTTTACAGGTAAGTCTTTAGTTTTAAATAGGATTCATTTATTTAACTATAGTAAATTTATTTCGTTTTATTTAAATTATATTTAAGTTAGGGGGTGTTAGTGTTAGGGTTAGACTTAGGTTTAGGGGTTAATAACCTTATTATAGTAGCGGCGACGTTGGGGGCGGGAGATTAGGGGTTAATAATTGTAGGTAGGTGGCGGCGATGTTAGGGAGGGCAGATTAGGGGTTAATAAAATGTATTATAGTGTTTGCGAGGCGGGAGTGCGGCGGTTTAGGGGTTAATACATTTATTATAGTTGCGGCGATTTGCGGTCGGCAGATTAGGGGTTAATACTTGTAGTTAGATTGTGGCGACGTTGGGGGGGGCAGATTAGGGGTTAATAACTATAATGTAGGGGTCGGCGGTGTTAGGGACAGCAGATTAGGGGTTAATAGCTATAATGTAGGCGGCGGCGATATCGGGTCGGCAGATTAGGGGTTAATACTTGTAGTTAGATTGCGGCGACGTTGGGGGGGGGCAGATTAGGGGTTAATAACTATAATGTAGGGGTCGGCGGTGTTAGGGACAGCAGATTAGGGGTTAATAGCTATAATGTAGGCGGCGGCGATATCGGGTCGGCAGATTAGGGGTTAATACTTGTAGTTAGATTGCGGCGACGTTGGGGGAGTCAGATTAGGGGTTAATAACTATAATGTAGGGGTCGGCGGTGTTAGGGACAGCAGATTAGGGGTTAATAGCTATAATGTAGGCGGCGGCGATATTCGGTCGGCAGATTAGGGGTTAATACTTGTAGTTAGATTGCGGCGACGTTGGGGGGGGCAGATTAGGGGTTAATAACTATAATGTAGGGGTCGGCGGTGTTAGGGACAGCAGATTAGGGGTTAATAGTTATAATGTAGGTGGCGGCGATATTCGGTCGGCAGATTAGGGGTTAATAAAATAATGCAGGTGTCAGCGATAGCGGGGGCGGCAGATTAGGGGTTAATAAGTGTTAGATTAGGGGTGTTTAGAGACTCGGGGTACATGTTAGGGTGTTAGGTGCAGACTTAGTGTTTCCCCATAGGAAACAATGGGGCTGCGGTGTTAGTTTTTTTTCAGCCGAAACTCCCATTGTTTCCTATGGGGAAATGCCGAATTTTACAAGCTAATTCGGATTTATTCGGAGATACGGCAGCTATTTCGGATTCATTCGGTAGATTCGGAAGTATTTTAATTCGGAAATCCGAATCGATCCGAATCTCAGAATTTACCGAATTTACAGAATTTCCGAATTAATCCGAAACGAACCGCACATGTCTAGTTAAAGTTATGGGGTGTTAGGGTTACGTTAGAGTTAGACTTAGGGTTAGGGTTACGTTAGGGGATAATATATTTATTTAGTGTCAGTGATGTGGGAGGCCAGAGGTTTAGGGGTTAATAACTTTATTATAGCCGTGGGGGCGACATTGGGAGCGGCAGATTAGGGTTAATAAGTGTAATGTAGGTGTCGGCAATGTCAGGGGCAGCAGATTAGGGGTGTTTAGACTCGGGTTTATGCTAGGGTGTTAGGTTTAAACATACATTTTTTTCCCCCATAGACATCAATGGGGCTGCGTTACAGAGCTTTACGCTCCGCAATTGCAGGTGTTAGGCTTTTTTTTAACCGGCTCTCCCCATTGATGTCTATGGGGAAATTATGCACGAGCACGTCAAAACACTGCTTGTATTTGGGTGAGGTATGGAGCTCAATGCAACCATATCACCCACACAAGCTGGGTTTTTGCAAACCTGTAATAGCAGCGCTATTAAAGGTGAGCGGTGAAAATAATGTACAAGTTATTAGCGAGCCAACCGTAACGCAAAACTCGTAATCTGTAAAAAAAACAAACATATTTTTTTAACTTGTGAGAAGTTAGTCTAGAAACAAGATTAACAGTAGAGGATATTAGTCTCTTGCATATATATAAATGACTTTGACTATATAATTGCAGAGAATGCTTTCCCAAATGGATCTATATTTATTCTTTTTTTTTTTTAATTTATGAAGCATTTTATATCAGTCACTTTAGCTTGGATTTACTATATATACTAGAGTTTCCAGGGAGTTTATAGACACTTCCACCAAAATGCCTTATTGGGACATGAATGGAAGATAAAACTATCATGATTCAGAGTCTACAATTTTAAAAACTTTATTTCTCTGAAGAGCATTCAGAGGTAGGCTCAGGAACGTGCATGTGTGTTAAGTGATATATTATAATATTGTTACAACCTTTATGGTCAACTGCATTCTAATAAAACATTGTTATCATCTGTTTATCAGCTCCCAATGCAACTTTTTCAAGATGGCAACAATCACCATTTTCACACTGGATAATAACCAGATTGGATATTGGAAATGTCATTATATTGATGGACAGCATGGGCTACTGTAATCAAAATCAACCCAACCACCAGCTATTAATGGACACATCAGGGCTGATTTATCATTGTCTGTCCAACATGATACGCTGTAGCGTATCATGTCCGACAGACATCGCTGAATGCAGACAGCGTACGCTTTCAGTATTTAACATTGCTCAAGCAGTTCTGGTGAACTGCTTGTGCAATGCCGCCCCCTGCAGATTGTCAATCAACCTGATTGTATAGGAATGGGCGGATTGTAGACCGCAGCCTCAGAAGCAACGGACCAGTTAAGGAGCAGCGGTCTTAAGACCACTGTTTCATAACTGCTGTTTCCGGTGAGCCTGAAGGCTAGCGCAGAAACAGGGGCATCAGGGGCCATTCTGGCCCTTGATAAATCGGCCCCATCGACTTCAAAGGACAAAGCACTTTAAATGCTCAGATCACATAAATAATGATATTGATCTATGAATGCTGGGACACAAAAAACAAGATGGTACTGCAACATGTAGACCACAGTATTGACCCTTTTTGATGATGATTGAATGGCACCAAGTGAAAGCAGTACTGTGAGCACGTCATCACCATAAACTAATGTAAAAAGCTGAAGAAAACGTACCTACAACATATCGACAGAGGGAGAAGAGATTGTCAGGAGACAAGAGAATGCTGGGTCAACAGAATGAGGGCGAGTTGTCTGGTCAGCTGGCGAGAGCGGCTGGGTAGCCTGATGAGCAGTTGTACTTTTTTGTGTATTGATTCTATTTTCGGTGATTGAGAGCCATTATTGGTTGTTAATAGTACCATTGTGTGGAAATGAGTAGTCTGGGAGTTATCAAGCTCAGCTGATCTGTTTTCTCAATATTGAATGAAAATTTCAGGAAGAAATGCTGTCATGGAAATGTCAACAGAGTATACCAAGATAGAGTGATATTGTTTTACAATAGAGATCAACTGGAACGTTTTTTAAATTTGTGCTCTATCTAATCAACAAGGTTTCATTTTGACTTCCTTTAAGCTTCTTTATAGCAGAAATAGAATTGTATTTTTAACTTTTATAAAACATGATCTCTAAGTTGCATTAAACTAGAATCTTTAAAATGCAAGTAAGTACTTGATTTAATTGTACAAAACATACGTCATTTTTTTAATTCACATAATTTGATTTTGCCTCCAGAAATCTCAGCAGTTTAATGAATTATTAATGCTACATTTAACAGATAGTGTCATAAGCAGACTGCCTAACCCGTTCCAAGGAATATATCTACCTCTACATGAATAATTCAGATGGATGAGTTGGATCATTTACTGTGTTCCTCTGAGATAAAAGGTAGTAAATGACCTCAATATTTTGCTTTGTTTTTTTTAGCATCCTTTGTAAAAAAAGCCTACTTCATGGGCAATGTTCCCTCTAAGGTCAGTTTTGTGAGCAGCCCAGCAGTGAAACAGTTAATTAGAGCAATTAGCAAACATTACATAATGCTGACTGCAAGGTGTGGTTCCTTTATTAACTGTTTCACTGCTGGGCCGCTCACAAAACTGGCCTTAGAGGGAACACTGTTCATGGGCCCGGTTATATCCCAGTAAGGAATTGCTGTTCATTCAACAAAAGATACCAAAAGAAGGAATCAAATATGATAATAGAGGTAAACCAGAAATGTGTATACTCTATGAGATTTATCAAGCAGCGGATGCTGCAATCTACTCCTGAAATTTCAGGTCGGCCTTTTAGGTGGTGGACTGCAATCATCACCATCCGATCCGATCGGGATGATTGACACAAAGGGGCATATTTATCAAGCTCTGTATGCCCCTTGCTTCCGGCGAGCATTCAGGCTCGCCAAGAATAGAAGTTATGAAGCAGCGGTCTAAAGACCGCTGCTCCATACCTGTCCGCCTGCTCTGAGGCAGTGGACAGTAATCAACCCGATCGAATATGATCGGGATGATTGACACCCCCTGCTAGCAATGATAAATGCCGACTGCGTATACTGTCTGCATTTATCGATGTTCAGTGGACATGATCTGCTATATCGGATCATGTCCGCTCACACCATAGTAAATAGGCCCCCAAAACAGTGCTAATTTTACTAGAAGCATTTTGGCCAATACATGTATCTTACAAATATGTTTCTATTCAAATATGAAATTCATCTATGTGCATTTAAATCTTGACTGCAATGTCCCTTTAAATTCAGCTCTAGAGAAGCAATGCACTTATGGGAGCTAGTAGAACACATCTGATTAGCCAATGACAAGAGACGTGTGTGTGGCCACCAAACACCATCTAGCTCCCAGAAGTGCATTGCTACTCTTGAGCCTACCTAGGTATTCGAGGTAAATTGAAAAGTCTCTTAAAATTGCATGTTCTGTCTGAACCACGCAAATTTAATTTTGGGCTTTCATGTCCCTTTAAACTTTTTTTATTTGGAATTAAATTTAATTTAGCCTGCCTTCTTAAGACTGCTCCATGTCCAAGTATGCCCACAAGAGCCAAACTATTTCTTATCTCTATAATGCTAAAGATCTGAACAATTTTCCTTTATTTTGCTGGTTGGAATTTTTCCAGAATCTCCTCATTTAGTTTCCTTGCGATAGAACATAGCAAGGCCTTTTTCTACCACAGGTTGCACTGATGAATGTCTACTCAGAAGACCCCTCACTGTAAGACTTCCTTTAGGTAAAAGCTTGTACAGAGATATGTAAACAGACGACCCAGCCCAGGTCTTACTAAGTGATCTAGTATACAAGATAGCAATGTGAGAACATATTGATATATCTTCTTTCATTAGTATCTTCTTTATTTATGTATTTATTTTCTGTGAATCTTGTAATGATAATATGTTGCTTTAATGATTTTTTCTAATTTTATGTGAAATGATTATTCATGTACAGGCAATGGCCTTAAAGGGACACTGAACCCAATTTTTTTTCTTTCACGATTCAGACAGAGCATGAAATTTTAAGCAACTTTCTAATTTACTCCTATTATCATGTTTTCTTTGTTCTCTTGCTATCTTTATTTTAAAAGCAGGAATGTAAATCTTAGCTGCCAGACCATTTTAGGTTCAGCACCATGGATAGCGCTTGTTTACATTTACCCACTAATAAGCAAGCATAACCCAGGTTCTCAACCAAAAATGGGCCGTCTCCTATGCAACACTCCTGCTTTTTAAATAAAGAAAGCAAGAGAACAAGAAAGTTGCTTAAAATGTTATGCTCTATCTGAATCATGAAAGAAACAATTTGTGTTCAGTGTCCCTTTAATGGAAAAAAAATAAAGTGTTTGCAAAAATCTTATTAAACAAAAACCAAGGAGAATAAATTACAGAGCAGCATTCCAAGAAAAAGGTAACAGCGTTATGATAAAGAAACATTGTATGACTGTTTAATAGTATCATGTTACAACTTGAATGTGTGTTATAGTTAAATATACACTGAAAAAAACTCCTAAACTACTCATTGACCTAAAGTTATAGAGCTTGTTAGACAGCCTCGGGTAAAGTCGAGTTTAAGCTGGAAATTAATTGTGCATTGCACTACCTGTGTTGCTCAGTGTTTTATTAGTGGGCGTTCCTGGCAATAACATCTACAGCTGCATGAGTTGCCCATAAACAATATCACTATCAATAGCACATCAATACGTCTGTTTTATCATGGTACAATAGCCTTGGTTAATATCCTGGCTGTACCGCAGCATGCAGAATTTATATAAAGACTGTCTGTTCTCTCTATCGGGTCTCACAATTTCAAATATGACAAAAGATGTCTCATTTTAATTTTTTTAGGTTTTCTTTTGTGCAAATGTTGGAGTGATAATATGAGAAAAGACCTCCGTTCCTACAGTTGCTTTAGTTCATAGCACAATAAAACAGGTCAAGCTTAGTCTGACCCTAAAGGCTGAGTATCCACCTCACACTGAACAATTTGTAAGAATATTTACAGACACCAATAAAGCAATTTGCCCCGCCCTATGTAAACAAACTATATTAATTCAGTCCTCCAGGAAATCTTTAACACTACAACAAACCATGGGCTAGATTACAAGTTTTGCGTTATGGTGTGGTACGGCTATACCGCTGAAAAATTGACTATTGCACGTGGAATGGCAGGTAACGCATATTACAAGTTGCGGCAGTATAGCTATACCGCAAGCATTTCAGCCTGTAATGCAACGTCCATTCCGCACTCAAAAAATTACTTTTGAGTGCGGGATTTTCCATAGCGCCGTATTACAGGTTGTGCGGTTTGGCTAAAAATGCCTGCGTTACAGCCTATAACGTCACAATCCATTCCAGGATCTGAGACCAGGAGTTATGGATTTTGTGAAACAAAATTGTTTCACGAAACTCATAACTAAAATGTTACAAAGTAACCCCTAAACCACCACAATCCCGCATCATAAATACTTTATTAAATGTATTAATCCCTAATCCGCCGCCCACCCACATTGTGACTATTAAATAAACCTATTAACCCCTAATCTGCCGCCCAGCAACATCGCCAACACTATATAAACCTATTAACCCCTAAACTGCTGCCCCCCCATAAATTAAACTATTAAACCCTAAACCTAACATCCCCTAACTTTAAATTAAAGGTTACAATATAACTATCTTAAAATAAATATAAACTTACCTGTGAAATAAAAAAAATCCTAAAATTAAATCCTATAAATTAACCTAACATAACTATTGTAATAAAATAAAATAAACTACCAAATAAAAATCCTAAATTACATGATTAAAAAAACCTAATACTATGAAAAAATAACAAAATCTAACATTAAAAAAAACACACAATTACGAAAATTTAAAGAAACACTAAGGCCTAGATTTGGAGTTTTGCGGCCAAGGGGGTGCGTTAGCTACGCAGGCTTTTTTCTGGCCGCACCTTTTAAATACCGCTGGTATTTAGAGTTCACAGAATGGCAGGGTTTTCAGTGCGTTAGGCTCCAAAAAGGGAGCGTAGAGCATAATTTAACGCCACTGCAACTCTCTATACCATATTAGCACCTGGTGGCACTATATAGATGACATCTTTGGTGTCTGGTGGGGCGACATTGGATCCCTTCTTAAATTTGTGGATGATCTCAATAGTGCCACTAGACATATTAAGTTTACCCTCACCTGGGATGAACAATCCTTACATTTTCTTGACACTTTGGTTTATAAAGAAGGTGGAATGTTAAAATCATATATATATAAGAAAAGTACAGACAAGAATAGTTTGTTGCACTTTACAAGTGCTCATCCACCGGCTTTGATTAGATCTCTACCTAGAAGCCAAATGACAAGAGTCAAGAGGATAGTGTCTGACAAAGAACTTGCTACTAAAAGGCTTAAAGAAATGGGTCAGAAATTCAGTAATAGGGGTTATCCAACGGACCTATTACATGAGGAAGTGAAAAGGGCTAGTGAAGACACATGCACCAATACCATTAAGGAACAGGATAAGAAGGATAGAATTATTTTTGTATCAGAATATAGTAAACAAAGCTCAAAGATAAAAAGGATTATTAATAAGTATTGGTTTATGTTGAGAGAATGCCATCCAGGTGTGCAATCATTTTCTAATAGTCCAATGTCTGCTTACAGGAAAAGCTCCAGCATTAAGGATAAGTTGGTGAGGGCTGATATAGGTAGTAAAAAATTGAAGCAGAGTTATATTACCGAAAAAAATTTGGGTTGTTACCCTTGTTTAGGCTGTGCAAATTGTAACAACATGGTAAAAGGTTCTACCTTTGTACATCCACACAGAGGCAAAGTATATAAAATTAATGCTTTTCTTACATGCAACTCCTGTTATGTGATTTATCTTATCAAATGCCCGTGTGGGTGGATTTACATTGGCGAGACCACCCAGAGAGTAAGGGATAGAATTATCCAACATAAATCAAATATAAGATGTAAAGATCTAAATGCCCCAGTCTCTAGTCATTTTCTATCAAAAGGTCACTCAATTGCTCAATTAAAGTTCCAAATAATTGATCATGTTCCCATCCCTCGTAGAGGTGGAAATAGAGAATTAATTTTAAAGAAAAGAGAATCTATGTGGATCTATAGGTTAGATTGTATGTTCCCAAAGGGTATGAACCGTGAAATGGATCTAAATATTTTTCTCTAGATTTTTCTGTTGATTTGCTTAGATTCTACTTTTCCAAATGTGATTATTAGAAAAAAGAAGATCTTCCGGATCTGTAACTACTCCATAAGAGGTTTTTCTGTAAAACAATTGTTATTTTGAAAGAAATTGTTTTTCTGAAAAAAAAATTTGTAAAAAGTATTATTGTATGCTTGAATACATGTATGTAGCATGGTTAGACTTTTTTAAACAGTATATTGTATGTTATTCTTTATACTGACCACTAGGTGGCATTTACACTTAAGAGTTAAAATTCTCTGACATTGAATGTTATAATTAGTAACACCTGTGGTAGAGGGTATTTAAGAGAGGTGTTTAGTATGTTTAAGTTATATGATTAAGGGTATTTGAGCCCGAAACGTCATGATTTTGTGTGCCTCGGTACAATAAAATTGGAATAATTTGTACAATTGGAGGTGCTGCTTGAACTTTTTTCATTTGAGCAACTCTCGATACCAGCGGTGCTTACGTGCACGATTCCCCCATAGGAAACAATGGGGCTGTTTGAGCTGAAAAAAAACCTAACACCTGCAAAAAAGCCGCGTTCAGCTCCTAACGCAGCCCCATTGTTTCCTATGGGGAAACACTTCCTATGTCTGCACCTAACACCCTAACATGTACCCCGAGTCTAAACACCCCTAACCTTACACTTATTAACCCCTAATCTGCTGACCCCTGCATTTTATTTTTAACCCCTAATCTGCCGCTCCGTACACCGCCGCAACCTACATTATACCTATGTACCCCTAATCTGCTGCCCCTAACACCGCCGACCCCTATATTATATTTATTAACCCCTAATCTGCCCCCCACAACGTCGCCGCCACCTACCTACACTTATTAACCCCTAATCTGCCGACCGGACCGCACCGCTACTATAATAAAGTTATTAACCCCTAATCCGCCTCACTCCCGCCTCACTAACCCTATAATAAATAGTATTAACCCCTAATCTGCCCTCCCTAACATCGCCGACACCTAACTTCAAGTATTAACCCCTAATCTGCCGATCGGAGCTCACCGCTACTCTAATACATTTTTTAACCCCTAAAGCTAATTCTAACCCTAACCCTAACACCCCCCTAAGTTAAATATAATTTTATTCTAACTAAATAAATTAACTCTTATTAAATAACTTATTCCGATTTAAAGCTAAATACTTACCTGTAAAATCAACCCTAATATAGCTACAATATAAATTATAATTACATTGTAGCTATTTTAGGATTAATATTTATTTTACAGGCAACTTTGTAATTATTTTAACCAGGTACAATAGCTATTAAATAGTTAATAACTATTTAATAGTTACCTAGTTAAAATAATAACAAAATCACCTGTAAAATAAATCCTAACCTAAGTTACAATTAAACCTAACACTACACTATCAATAAATTAATTAAATAAAATACCTACAATTACCTACAATTAAACCTAACACTACACTATCAATAAATTAATTAAATACAATATCTACAAATAAATACAATTAAATAAACTAACTAAAGTACAAAAAATAAAAAAGAACTAAGTTACAAAAAATAAAAAAATATTTACAAACATAAGAAAAATCTTACAACAATTTTAAACTAATTACACCTACTCTAAGCCCCCTAATAAAATAACAAAGACCCCCAAAATAAAAAAAATGCTCTACCCTATTCTAAATTACAAAAGTTCAAAGCTCTTTTACCTTACCAGCCCTGAACAGGGCCCTTTGCGGGGCATGCCCCAAGAAATTCAGCTCTTTTGCCTGTAAAAAAACACATACAATACCCACCCCCCAACATTACAACCCACCACCCACATACCCCTAATCTAACCCAAACCCCCCTTAAATAAACCTAACACTAAGCCCCTGAAGATCTTCCTACCTTATCTTCACCATAATTTTATGTAGTGTTGGCGGATTAGGGGTTTTTAGACTAGGGGTTTATGTTAGGGTGTTAGGTTGAAACGTAACTTTCTTTTCCCCATAGACCTCAACGGCGATTTGCCATTCCACAATCGCAGGTGTTTTTTTCTAGCACTTTCTCCCCATTGTGCAGTATGGAGCTTAACGCACCATAACGCACAGCACAAGGAGGTTTTACAGTAATGGCAGCGCTATGAAAAGTGCGATACCGCTCATTTTTTTGCATTCCCTGTGCACCCGGTACAGGGCAAAACTCATAATCTAGGTGCATGTTAGGTAACCAAAATGCTTTTAAAACATACTGGCCTAAATCAAGCAAGCCATTAAGGATTTAACACCTGGGAAAAGCCCAGGCCCGGATGGATTTGGGGCCAAGTACTATAAAGTTTACAAAGAAGCCCTGGCACCTGAAATGCTGATCCTCTTTAACCAATTATCGGACTCACCGGTCCTACCCAGCTCGATGCTAGAAGCCCATATTGCGGTGATCCCCAAACCTGGTAAACCAGATAATAGACCAGAGAATTACCGTCCCATATCGTTGCTGAACTCGGATATCAAGATCCTGGCAAAGATTATAGCTAATCGCCTCAATAGACATCTGCCACAACTGATCTCAACGGACCAAGTGGGATTTGTCCCGAGGCGCGAAGCCAGAGATAACACCCTCAAGGTCCTTCAAATAATAACCTATGCCCAAAACACTACAACCCCACTGGCCCTGGTCTCTACGGACGCCGAGAAAGCGTTTGACCGGGTCAGTTGGGTGTTCATGCAACACACATTGGAGAAATTTGGCTTCGGCCCTAAATTTATAAATGGGATCATGTCCCTATACTCGTCACCAAACGCGAGGGTCAGGGTAAACGGTACACTCTCCAATACCTTTTTAATTCGTAATGGGACAAGACAAGGCTGTCCCCTCTCCCCGCTCCTGTTCGCATTGACGATCGAGATCCTGGCGAGCAAAATCCGAACAAATCCAGAAGTAAAGGGTATTTCTGTGGGGGACTCTGTACACAAGCTGGCTATGTACGCCGATGATATCCTATTAATGGTATCGGACGTAGGGGGGTCCCTAGTGGCAGCCCTAGATGAGTTCACATATTTCGGAGAGGTATCGAACTTTCTTTTGAACCTCACAAAATCTGAAATTATGAACGTCACAATCCCCTGCAAGGAGTTCGGGTCACTGGAGGGTAAATGCCCACTTCAAATAGCGTGTGGCAAAATGAAATATCTTGGCATCTATCTGACACCAAGTATAAAGGAGATTGTGGATGCGAACTACAAAAGCATTAGAGATGAGATCCTTAAAGACCTGTCAAACTGGAAGAATAAAACCATCTCCTGGTTGGGTCGCATTGGGGTGGTCAAAATGAATGTTATACCACGTGTGCTTTATATTCTACAGACCATCCCATCGTCCACAGCTTCTCATCTTATCCACCAGATACAATCGGCCATGGAATCCTACATATGGAGAGATCTGAAGCCGAGAATCAATAGGAAAACTACTTTCCTGCCGCGGAATAGGGGTGGACTGGGCATACCAGACCTACAGGTATACCAGGCCGCAATATACCTCCAAAGATTGGTGGAGTGGTGCCACAACTCAGAGCAAAAGGCTTGGGTTCACATAGATAATATGATACTAGGAAGAGGGAACGTTGGAACCCTCGCATGGATCACACGTGATGGAAGACCTTCCATGATTCGGCTATACCCCATGATAGCAGAGGTTCTCTCAGCTTGGGATAAATTGGTTAAAAAAAACCCTCATATCTCTACCCCGTTCTCGCCGGTTACCCCGATCAGAGAAAATCCCGAAATGGAGTTTCTACCAAGAACTAATCTCCCGAACAAGACCTACGGTCTTAGAGATTCAGCAATATACAACATACTCCATCAGGGTAAATTGAAACCCCAGACAGAACTAACTGAATGGGACAGCAAAGCCTTTAGCTCATGGTTTACTGTAGCTCAGGTCAAACACTATCTTGACACACACGAAGCGAGACTAGACTTGACGAGACACAGAACATACTTTGAAACCCTATGCACAGCGACCTCACACCCTACCCACCTGATTTCACAACTCTATAAGTTATTACAACAGGGTGGAGACAATTACCTGCCAGGTTATACTCAGGCATGGCAAAAGGAGCTAGGTCAGGAGATAGGGCACAAAGAGTGGAATAAAATCTTCGATAAAACAAGGCGAGCCTCAGTATCTGCTAGGGTCCAGGAAACGCAGTATAAACTACTGAGTAGGTGGTACTTGACCCCCCAAAGATTGAAGCACATATACCCACATGCGAATGGGGGATGCTGGAGAGGATGCGGGGAAAATGGCACTCTCTTGCATATCTGGTGGTCCTGTCCCCTGCTGACACCTTACTGGAATGATATAATGGCAGAAATGAGCAGGATCCTTGAAATAATTGTCCCCCCCAATCCCAGCTACCTGATCTATCACCAGTTACCAAAGATTACTAGAGAAGACAAATACCTCCTTTTTATACTAATGCTCAACGGAGCAAAGAACTTGATCCCCATTTACTGGAAGAAGCAGACCATCCCTAGTATTCAGGAATGGAAAAACAAAGTTACTGACCTGCTGAGACTTGAAAGATATCACTATCTTAAAATTGGGAAACTAAGCACACACGAAATGATGTTGCTAACCTGGGAGGGTAGAGGACTCTGATTAATTAGTAAACTATTTATGGTAGATACCGTAAACCGTAGTAGCAACAGGCCCCTTTCCCCCTTTTTTTTTTTTTTTTTTCTCCCCTTTACTCCACTTGACCCCCTTAATCTGAGCCGACCACCTCTCCTTACCCTATACTAACTTTCTACCCCCCTACTTACCCTTACGCGGAACATAGTTCTGCCCACGACTGAGTATTGTGGATCGATTACTAAACCTATATTATAACTGAAATCAATAACGACTATCATTAAACAGCTGAAGTCTAATGTTTATGCAACATAGTCAGTATACAATTCTATAGTATCTGATGAAGTTTTTTATGCTGTTTGTTCTGAATCATTTGTTATTAACTGCGAAATGCCTAGGTGTGATACTGTACAAATGTATAGACTCATGTCAAATTTGTATGACATAATGTACTTACATCAATGTTATGTATTTATCACATTTCGCCAATAAAGCCTTTGGAAAAAAAAAAAAAAAAAAAAACATACTGGCCTAGATTACAAGTGGAGCACTATTGAGCTAATATTAGCATGTAAATTGTTATTAAAAGTCAATGGTAAAGAAGAAAAAACTTTGAATGTTTAGTGCAGCCGAAATCCCTTTAGTGCACCCTATACTTTCAATGGATATTGCGGCCGCACTAAAAATCACTCAAATTACAAGTTGAAAGAACTCATGGGCGTATTATGGCCTAGGCCAACAGGGCAGGTGCCTAGGGCAGCACATCTGCCCTATCCTCTCACTAAAAGCCAGCACACAGTACAGTGAGTGATAAAGTGCAGGCTTTTACAGAGAAGACAAGGCACATGCGCTGATTAAGGTCCTTCTTCACAGGCAGTGCTCCTTTGAAACCATTGTTTCATTTAGAGCTGCCGGCATTTTTGCAGTGGAAGCGTTCTTTGTGAGAAACTTGCCGGGATATGCTTACAAGGTGAGGCTGAAGGAGAAGACCTTGTGCCGATATGCTGCCTCCCGTTATCAGCTGTGGTGGGTCTGCGAGTGCAGTGCTTATTGCAGGTCTTAGTAACTAACAGACTGGATGCGTCTGTGCACTGCTTAGATCAGCTTGTGATGTCTAATCATAAACTCTCAGCACTAATGTATTGTAATGCTCGTGGGATACTCCTCTATCAGACCGAACTCGGCCAGTAGTCTTGTTATCCCGGCGTCGAGCCGGAAAGATAAGGAATATCCCAGAGCAAAGGAAGTTAGCAAGATGAGGAAAGCAGCACTCACCACAGGCAGGGTAGTCTTCAGCGGCAATGGTAAAGATGTCCAAGGTAAACCACTAGCATGGTCAGGCATGCAGGGTTTGGCAGCGATAAAGCAGTCCATGGGCAAACCACTAGAATGATCAGGCAGGCAGGGTTTGGCAACAGAGAGGCAATCCAGAATAATAGGCAGAGTAGTCAGGCAAGCAGAGTTCAGCAGCATTAAATCAATCGAGCAATTTAGAGGTTAACAAGCAGAGTAGTCAGACAAGCAGAGTTCAGCAGCAGAGTATCAGCCCAGCAATTTAGGGATTAAACAGGTAGAGTAGTCAGACAAGCAGAGTTCAGCAGCAGAGTATCAGTCCAGCAATTTAGGGGTTAAACAGGTAGAGTAGCCAGACAAGCAGAGTTCAGCAGAAGTATATCAATCCAGCAATTCAGGGGTATAACAGGTAGAGTAGTCAGACAGGCAGGGTTCAGACACAATAAGCCAATACAGTAGTAACAATCTATTACACCCAGGAGCACACAAAGTAACGCCTATACTTGGGCAGTGATAGATTGTTTGAATATGCTTACATAGGCGCAGGATTTGCGCCACAGACGTCCGGACCAGCATCAGTGATAGAGGAGTGTGGGGCAATGACGTCAGCGACGCACGCATCCGGGCCTGACACAGCCCCTGGCAACGAGCAGGGAAGGAGACGCCGCGCCCCTAGCAATGGCTAGAGCGGCGCGGCGTGAAATGTATGTTAGCTACTAATAGCTAGATTTCTCTGCATTCATGTGATGTCTAATCATAAACTCTCAGTGCTAATGTATGTTAGCTACTAATAGCTAGCTTTATCTGCATTCATGTGATGGCTAATCGTAAACTCTCAGTGCTAATGTATGTTAGCTACTAATAGCTAGCTTTCTCTGCATTCATGTGATGTCTAATCATAAACTCTCAGCGCTAATGTATGTTAGCTACTAATAGCTAGCTTTCTCTGCATTCATGTGATGTCTAATCATAAACTCTCAGCGCTAATGTATGTTAGCTACTAATAGTTAGCTTTCTCTGTATTCATGTGATGTCTAATCATAAACTCTCATTGCTAAATTATGTTAGCTACTAATAGCTAGCTGTCTCTGCATTCATGTGATGTCTAATCATAAACTCACAGTGCTAATGTATGTTAGCTACTAATATCTAGCTTTCTCTGTATTCATGTGATGTCTAATCATAAACTCTCAGCGCTAATGTATGTTAGCTACTAATATCTAGCTTTCTCTGTATTCATGTGATGTCTAATCATAAACTCTCAGTGCTAATGTATGTTAGCTACTAATAGTTAGCTTTCTCTGTATTCATGTGATGTCTAATCATAAACTCTCATTGCTAAATTATGTTAACTACTAATAGCTAGCTGTCTCTGCATTCATGTGATGTCTAATCATAAACTCTCAGCGCTAATGTATGTTAGCTACTAATATCTAGCTGTCTCTGCATTCATGTGATGTCTAATCATAAACTCTCAGCACTAATGTATGTTAGCTACTAATAGCTTTCTCTGCATTCATGTGATGTCTAATCATAAACTCTCAGCGCTAATGTATGTTAGCTACTAATAGCTAGCTTTATCTGCATTCATGTGATGTCTAATCATAAACTCACAGTGCTAATGTATGTTAGCTACTAATAGCTAGCTTTCTCTGCATTCATGTGATGTCTAATCATAAACTCTCAGCACTAATGTATGTTAGCTACTAATAGCTTTCTCTGCATTCATGTGATGTCTAATCATAAACTCTCAGTGCTAATGTATGTTAGCTACTAATAGTTAGCTTTCTCTGTATTCATGTGATGTCTAATCATAAACTCTCATTGCTAAATTATGTTAACTACTAATAGCTAGCTGTCTCTGCATTCATGTGATGTCTAATCATAAACTCTCAGCGCTAATGTATATTAGCTACTAATAGCTAGCTGTCTCTGCATTCATGTGATGTCTAATCATAAACTCTCAGCACTAATGTATGTTAGCTACTAATAGCTTTCTCTGCATTCATGTGATGTCTAATCATAAACTCTCAGCGCTAATGTATGTTAGCTACTAATAGCTAGCTTTATCTGCATTCATGTGATGTCTAATCATAAACTCACAGTGCTAATGTATGTTAGCTACTAATAGCTAGCTTTCTCTGCATTCATGTGATGTCTAATCATAAACTTTCAGCGCTAATGTATGTTAGCTACTAATAGCTAGCTTTCTCTGCATTCATGTGATGTCTAATTATAAACTCTCAGCGCTAATGTATGTTAGCTACATAACTAGCTTTCTCTGCATTCATGAACCCACAGAGTAAATAGTAAACGGACACTTAAAAAGTTTTATTACTTGAATAATGGTAATTACTGTATGTTGTTGCATGTAAAGGGCAGTGATTGTTTCAAAGTGTATTCTTCTTCCCTCCCTCCCTTCCTCCCTCAACTCACTCCCTCCCTCTCTTCTTTCTCTCAACTCCCTCCCTTGCTCCCTTCTTTCACTCATCCCTTTTCTCCCCTCCCCTTCTTTTCTCTCTCTTCTCTCAGGGAGAAAATGGTATTAGATGCATGCAATTCAACACACATGTTTTCAAGTGTTTTGCTAGCCCATTTCCTTTTGAATTGTTATAAAAAAAAACCCAACATTTTAGACATTGACCCAAAAAAATATTATGGGGAAAACAGGCCTAAAACCTTTGCATGGGGGCAGCAGAATTTTGAGTGCCTAGGGCAGCACATAACCTAAAAACGCCACTAAATAACCTAAATAAGTTACAAAAAGGATTACACACATACATGCACACATAAATATTCATATAGATATATAGCTATAGATAAATATTAAATATAATGTAAATATATATATATATATATATAAACACATACATGCACACATAAATATATAGATATATATAGCGCTGCAGAATCTGTTGGCGCTCTACAAATAACCGATAATAATAATAATAATAATAATAATATATATTTTAGATATTTTTAAAAATAACAATAACATTTTCTTCTAAGTGAAGAGCAAAGATATTTGAAGTATTTGTAACACACCTTTGGCTTTAGTGCAGTTGTTCTAGTGCATCTTTGGGTTAGCATGAGACTGAGCATGCCCTATAAAAGTCTATGGGTAAAGGAAGTTAGCTCTTGCGCTAACATTTTACTCTCATCTTGTAATACGAGTGCAAGAATAGTAGCACTATTGATTTAACTTGAGTGGCACTAATATTTGTGTGCTCCACTTGTAATCTAGCCCACTGTTTATTATGAAGTATAATAAAAGCACAGACCTTCTAAGCAGCTATTCTACTGACAGTTTAGCATCATTTGATGCGTTTCACCATAGCCTTTAAAACAGCAACAGTAAGTTTAAATAGTTTAACATAGGATGGGGAATATGTTTATAGAGGGACGTATTTTGTTTTATTTTTGTTTGCTCTGTAAGCTTTTAAAAGCATTTATTTATGATGCCAGTATCCTTTACATTAAAACGATGCGCAGAAAATCGAGTGGTAACTAGGTGACTATGGCTCCAGTGGTTATTATGGAGCAGTTGTGACAACACACAACTGTGACCTATGTTGCTTCTCGTTTTTTCCACAAGATATTTGTTTATTAAATGGGTTTTATTGAATCTAGACAAATAGATCAGCAAAATAATGTGCAAAGCTTAGTAATTGGTGGCCAGTATTCAGGTTCCAGTCTGCTTAGCCCTATTTTGATTTAGACAGAAATCTCTCCTATATTATATCTATTCTCACTATTTCTTCATTAAAGGAATAGTAAAGTCCAAAATAAACTTTCATGATTCAGATAGGGAATGTAATTTTAAACTACTTTCTACTTTACTTTTATCATCAAATTTGCTTTGTTATTTTGGTATTCTTAGTTGAAAGCTAAACCTAGGTAGGCTATTATACTAATTTCTAATTATTTTGGTAAATGAGGTTATCTACTTAGACATTTAAAGGGTGATTACTCTTTGCAAGATAAAATAACATAATTTATGTAAGAACATACCTGATAAATTCATTTCTTTCATATTGGCAAGAGTCCATGAGCTAGTGACATATGGGATATACAATCCTACCAGGAGGGGCAAAGTTTCCCAAACCTCAAAATGCCTATAAATACACCCCTCACCACACCCACAACTCAGTTTAACGAATAGCCAAGTAGTGGGGTGTTAAAGATAGGAGTAAAAAGCATCAAAATAAAAAAATTGGAAATAATTGTGCTTTATGCAAAAATAATAACCACCATAAAAAGGGTGGGTCTCATGGACTCTTGCCAATATGAAAGAAATACATTTATCAGATAAGTTCTTACATAAATTATGTTTTCTTTCATGTAATTTATGTAAGAACTTATCTGATAAATGTATTCAAGAGTCCATGAGCCAGTGACGTATGGGATAGCAAATACCCAAGATGTGGAACTCCACAGAAGAGTCACTAGAGAGGGAGGGATAAAAATAATAACAGCCATTTTCCGCTGAAAAAAAATAACCAACACCTCTTTAACAAGGAACGTATATACTCCATTTTAAATAAATAAGTAGATTTGTCAGTGTCAATATCTGAGGTCGGATCTTCTGAATCAGATAGATCCTTATCAGAGGAGGATAATTCAGTATGTTGTCGGTCATTTGAAATTTCATCAACTTTATGAGAAGTTTTAAAAGACCTTTTACGTGTATTAGAAGGCGGGATGGCAGACAAAGTCTTCTGAATCGCATCTGCAACAAAATCTTTTATATTCACAGGGATATCATCTACGTTAGATGTTGAAGGAAAAACAGGCATTGTACTATTACTGATAGATACATTCTCTGCATGTAAAAGCTTATCATGACAACTATTACATACCACAGCTGGAGATATAGACCTCTATTTATCAAGCAGTCAACCGCAAACACGCTGGAAATCCACAGCGTATTTGTGGCGAGGCTGATTCGCCATAGTTATCAAGCCCTACAGACCGGCAAAAGTAGAATATAGTGACGTAACATACGATCCGCCGGACTCAGTCCGACACAGATCGATGCTGACATCACTACAGATGTTCCGAACGCAAGTTCGGCACAATCTGACTACTTTTGGAAGTTATCAAAGAACAACCAGGTAAGCTCGGCACTTTTCCGGCCCAGCGTACCTGGTTTTCAATCCGCCATTCTGGAGGCGGCGGATCCCATAGGAATCAATGGGAGTCTGACCGCAGCGAAAGCTTATGTTCGCTGCTGCCCAATATCCCATTGTTTCCTATGGGAAGTGTCTGCACCTAACACCCTAACATGTACCCCGAGTCTAAACACCCCTAATCTGCCCCCCCCTACACCGCCGCCACCTACTTTATACTTATTAACCCCTAAACCACCACCCTGACACCGCCGCCAACTACATTATACTTATTAACCCCTAAACTGCCGCAACTATAATAAATTTATTAACCCCTAAACCGCCGCTCCCGGACCCCGCCGCCACCTACTTTATACCTAATAACCCCTAATCTGCCGCCCCCCTATACCGGACCCCGCCGCAAATAAATGAATTGTTTAACCCCTAAACCGCCGCTCCCGGAGCCCACCGCCATTTACATTATATTTATTAACCCCTAATCTGCCCCCCCTACACCGCCGCCACCTACATTATATCTATTAACCCCTAAACCTAAGTCTAACCCTAACACCCCCCTAACTTAAATATTATTTAAATTAATCTAAATAAATATTCCTATAATTAAATAAATTATTCCTTTTGAAAACTAAATACTTACCTATAAAATAAACCCTAACGGCTAGATTTGGAGTTTGGCGGTAGATGGGTTGCTAACGCCACGCGTGTTTTATGTCTAACGCACGGCATTGTTTGACTCCTGTATTTAGAGTACAAAAAAGACCATCTAACGATGCTCCTAATGCGTGTATGTCACACGCGGAATCCTGCCCGCGTTAGACAGTCTCCCATAGAGATCAATGGAAAAGCAAAAAAATAGCTTTTTTCACCTAACACTCGATCTCGCGAGAATACGCACAGCTCGGTCATATGACGCATACCACATCACGCACAACAATAACACGCCGCAAATGTCACAACAACAATCAATCAACAAAGCACACAAGCATTACACATTCACAAGCGGGGGGATTTTTCTTAAAATTTAATACGGGGAATACGCATATACTTTAAGATGAGGAAATTCGCAAAATAACAACAAGGAATAAAAAATATATACATACACTAGAAAAATTATCGCATTCAATATCACTATATATTAGGACAAACATACATATACAACACTTCACTAATAACACACCATCGCAAATTCACATTTAAAAAGAATACTATTGGACAAAAACGACCACTATGACATCATCGCATTCTACACATTCCACAAATACTAACTCCAAATGAGCATGCGCAAATTCACACAACTAATACACATTGCACTAATATTAATTGCTAATAAAGCACACCTGAACACAATTTACAACGGAAATTGGTACATCATTAAACATTTACACAGGGTATATAAGCACCACACAAGCAGGGCTTCTTTGACTGTGTTGCTGGTGGGTCTTTGGAGATTGGAGGTTTAAGATTAGAGAGTTGGTGCATTATTGTGAGTGAGTTAGTGTTAGCGTGAGAGAGTCAGTTGTTAGTGTTATCGTGAGTGAGTTAGTGGGAGTTAGTGGGAGTGGGAGAGAGTCTGTTAGTGGGAGCGTGAGTGAGTTAGTGGGAGTGGGAGTTGTTAGTGAGAGTTGTTAGTGGGAGCGTCAGTTAGTGGTAGTTAGTGAGAGTTAGTGGGAGTGTTTGTTAGTGAGAATTAGTAGTAGTGTGTTAGTGAGAATTAGTAGTAGTGTGAGTTAGCGAGCGAGTGATTTTTCTGTACACGTAACACATTTACACGCAAACACATTCAATACATACATACACTTATCAATAACACTACATACACTCCATACCCCCTACCCCCTCATACTACACTCCATACCCCATTCCCTGTAGTCCCATTCCCTTTCATCCCATTTACTCTTATCCCATACCCCATACCCATCCCATACCCATCCCCTAGTTACATTTAGTTTACATATCCTCCTTTTAGTCTTCTTCTTCTTTTGGTTTATTTAAATACTCCTTACCCTCTTTGTTTTTTTACATCCCTCTCACACTTTCAGCACTTTTTTTGTCTTTTTATTTCTTTATTTTGACCCCCTTTCATTTCATCACACTCACTTTTTGTTTGATTATTAGGGGTTTAGTTTAGGGAACAGATGGAGGCCAGGCAGGGGAGAGGTAGAGGGGGGAGGAGAGGGAGGGGGAGAGGAACGGGGTAGGAAGGGGGGCAGGAAGCGGTGGGTGGACCCGGCCACTTGGTTCAAGATGAACAAGTGGCTGGGCCCAGTGGCGGACAGAGTAGGGCTTCACAGTCCGGGAAACAGAGGGCATCGTCACAGGGGAAGGCCAAGGCGACTAGGGAGGCGAGGTTTTCGATGGAGGAGAAGGAGGCCCTCGTAGAGGCCTATATGGCCAGGTATAGGAGGCTGCAGCACCAGAAGACTACCCCGACTGACAAGAGGAGGCTCTGGAATGAGATAAGAAATGCAGTCAATGCAGTGGGTGGCCGGAACAGAGATCTGGATTCGATAAAACATCACTACCGGGACTGTAAGATGGATCTCAAGAAAAAGTTAAGCCTGGAGGCCCGACATTCCGCAGGAACCGGTGGCGGACCTGCCCTGGAAATAGAGTACTGCCGATGGGAGGAAATGTTCCGGCCCAGCATCTCCGAGGTGGATGTAGTCGGTATCGGAGGAATTGATACCGGGAACCTGCCATTCTCATCTGACGGTAAGCTCATTGAACAATAAATTCACATACGAATGTATTTTAAGGGACACTATACGCAAACCTTTACTGTCATGATTGAGGTAGCGAATACAATTTGACAAAACATTCAAATGTACTTATATTACCTAATTTGAATCATTCTTGAGATATATTTTAATGAAGAAATAGCCATGCACACGGTGAAACAATCACAGGAGGCAGCTATATTCAGCTACCAATCAGCATCTTATAAGCATATTTAGATATGCTTTTCAGCAAAGAATATCCAGAGAATGAAGCTAATTAGATAAGAAAAGTACATTAGAAAGTTGATTATAAATGTATGCTTCTAAATCATGAAAGATAAAACATTGGGTTTCATGTCCCTTTAAGGATCAGATTAATGCTATAACGTTCTTTACACGCATTCACAATTACTTTGCCGTTACATCAGTATCTAGGCTATAGGTTAGGTGTGCATTTAAACAGACTGAAAACAAACGCTAAAATATTCAGATTGACCAGAGATATCACAAACACGGTTTAGAAAATGTGGAAATCGTATTGATTGTTAGATTTCAAAGTGGATTAATGATTCTGCATTTGTAATTGTATCGTAAGCTAAGTCATTTAAAGCTTGATTTGCAAATATGCTAATATATACATTTTTTTTTTTCTAATATACAGAGTCTGGGGAGGAGGCAGCACAAGAAATACAGCCTCATCCATCTCCCCGGGATGAGAGTGGTGGGGAGGAATTTCCACTTCGGAGAGAAGAGGCCCCCCGTGACAAAGAGGGCACGGAAGCAGATGAAGAGGCCCCGGAAGCAGAGGAGGAGTCCGCGGAACCAGAGGCCCCTCAAGAACCCACACACCGCCGTGCACGGGCACCCCGCCGTGCACGGGTACCCCGCCAAGCACAACAAGAGGAAATAGCGGAGGTGCGGGTTCTACTGGACTACATAGACCAGATGCGTAACTCCCGGATACAAAATATCGAAGGCCGAACTCGAATTATTGATGGACAAAATCAAATAATTGAAGGCCAAAACCAAATAATAAACATACTTAATAGAATCGAACAAGGCCAAAACAGAATCATTAATCTGCACCAAGAGATGTTCAATTTTTTCTGGGAGGCGCATGCTGGTCTGCCTCCTGGTCCGCCTCCTGCTGCTGGGCCTCCTGCTGCTGGGCCTCCTGCTGCTGGGCCTCCTGCTGCTGGGCCTCTTGCTGCTGGGCCTCCTGCTGCTTGCCCATCTCCTCCTGCTGGCCCATCTACTCCTCTTCAGCCATCTCCTCCTCTTCAGCCATCTCCTCCTCTTCAGCCATCTTCTCCTCCTCAGCCATCTTCTCCTCCTCAGCCATCTTCTCCTCCTCACCTTGGTCATCCCAGTACTCTTCCTTCCACTCTTCCCACAACATCTCCAAGGAGAACTCTTCGGAGTCGGCAGTTGCCCCTCCCAGAGCCTCAGCCCCGTGGGAAGAGGGGAAGGAAGAGGAAGTAAGTATTTATTTTCATCTTTAATGTTTTTTTTATTTAATGTGTAATGGATAAGTATGTGATGATGTGGTTTTCATACACTTGTGGACCACACTCTGTATATAATCTACTTCTATGGGACTGGGTCCATGGAGGCAGATTGTTTGCAGAGTGTGGGTTATAAGTGTGTGAAAACCACATCATCACATACCTATCCTTGTTCATGATATTGATTGGTTTCTGTGATGTGATGTCCAAACTGTTTCCCGAATCGCAAACAAAATTACCATTACAATTATCCATGATGGCATATTACTGTTTGAATGCCAATAACACAGCTTAAAGGGACAGTCAGAAAATTATTGATTACAAAGAAAACACTGTATTACGCATTATCAAGTTGGAAACAACAAAACATGGAGAAATACGTGTGACTTATGTGCTTACCCTTGTATCTATGACTATGAAAAATTACCACTTATTTGTTGTTCTGACATAACAACATTTTAGATATCAATGATCAATACATGGTAAATAATATGCACAAGGTTTTACATATACAAATGCTATCCAAATGCCCTCTAGTGGTCAAATTGCATAATGATTACATGCACTCTTCAAGCTCGAAGAAATGAGCACACGAACCTCATAGGTTTAGCTAGCAAATTTAAATAAACACAGACAAATGATTAATTGGTGAGAAACATTTGATATCATTGATATTACAAAATTGACTTTTAGAATAATGCAAAACATTATTTGTTTTCTAAACTGTCCCTTTAACAAAATTACATATGCTAACATATATTTGAAGCTTGTTGGTATATCTACATGTACTTGTTCAAACAATAAATATTGAAATCAGATTTATATTGACGTGTTAAATAAAGTCTATTTTCTTAAAAAGACATTATTGTGTTATTTTTTTTTTAGAAAGATATTTGTTTTAACAATGAATATGGTTTAAAGTCCTTTTAGGAGTGGGGGTTGAAAATATGCTATCAATAATATATTTGAAGATTAACCAATGTGGAACTCATACATGATTCAAAAATCAACATTTGCATTAAAGGGACAGTATACTATATTTTTAACAGAACTGTATGTAATAGACACTACTAGAAACAACAAGATTAACATATACTGATATCAATATTACAAAGCTTCAAACACTTTCAAAGAAAATCGGGTTAGCTCTATTGAAAATATAGATGAACCCCCATTACAACCGTAAAACAAGACAATACACCATCATACACAAAACAGGAGAAAGTTGGAGATGGTACTCACATGAAACTTAGAGGCTTGGCGAGGAGTCTGATAATTAATTACATTTTATTTGAACAGAAGCAAAATGAAACGTGTATTTGTTAAACAATGGACTATCTAACTAGAGACCAAATTAAAAGATTTCATTTATAATGTGAGTGTCTAATGAACCTTTAATAAAATATACAACGAAATTACATTTAGAAGAAGTCGGCATCATATATTTAGCATATGATAAAGCTAAATGCATATTGATTACTTTATTCTAACATAATAGCGCATATTTATTAATTAGATATCTTTAACATTAAACACAACAGTCATTTTTCTGAAAAAGGAACATATTGTTGACAAACATATTAAACAACATGGACTATAGAGATTTGCACTTGCCTCGAAATATCATATGCATGAAAACATTTTGCTTTCGTTCATTTATTCAACCAGACATCCAGCAAAAGAGAATGTGGTGGTCTTTATCAGCTACGGGTCAACAATGTAACATGATGCAAATAATACATATTCGCAAGGTTTTTAAAATTGGCTGCAGTCACAAACGTGTTTAACGTGCACAAACAAATATTGCGGGACTACGTAATCCAATCAGACTTTTTTTACCTTTGCATGTGACGTCTTAACATGGCGCTTCCTTGATCACGTAAGAACGCCATCCAATAAAAGGCACATTCTTGATCACGTAAGAACGCCCAAAAAAAAAGGCGGATCCTTGATCGCGTCAAAACGCCATCCAATAAAAGGCACATTCTTGATCACGTAAGAACGTCAGTCAATACAAGGAATCATTGGACAGCCTGGCAGGTGACGTCTTAAGCAACATGGCGCATCCGAGATTGCTGAAAAACCGCAGCCAATACAAGGACTCAGTTGACAGCTTGGCATATCACTAAGAAACGTATTTATATTTTAGGAACTAGTATGTGTCTAGATTGCTATCTAGGAATGTCACGAAATCATGAATCATCTTTTCGGACTTGACTGTCCCTTGAACTATAGCTATGGTGTATATCTTTAACATTTAAAAGAAACACATGAGAAATACATATGCCATTGATGTTTTAAGATATGTTTTGATTGTTTTGGAATAACAATAATGATACATGGATTGATTAAACGTGTCATTTATTCAAGTTTAAATATGGTCAGCCTACCTATAGCCATATATGGGAGGAGAAGTATTTTGTTAACATATTTGTTAAAAAATATTCATCATCTAAAATATTTGCATTACACACAGAGATTTATTTGGTTACACTTTTACAATAAGATAGAATTGAAAATGAAATACATGTGCTGTCAACATTACAATAAGATTGTTTATTAATAAGATTATATGTTCTTGTTCATGTAAAAAGGACAAAAACGCTTTAGAAATGGAAATACATTCATTAACAATTGTGCTCACCATCACTTAAAGGGACATTATTTTGTTTTTAAAAAGAGGATACACATAGACAATACTATTTCAATAAAATGAACACTTTACAGGGATTATATCATTGTATCAATCCTCAGATCATTTGTTAAAGGTGCATCAATTCATGCAGAGTTTCTAAATATACACATGGATGTGAAAATTGAAATATACATATATACACAAATAACAATCTATATATACATATATAAAACAATTACTATGCTAATCATAATCATGCAATGATAAAGCTTTGAGAAAAATATATAAAGACAAATAATAAGATTACATTGGAGATGTTAATCTTAAAGTCATTTACAATTGTCTTACATATATGATTTTTGAAAAACAATTATTTTTGGTAGGTCCCTTTAAGGATCAACAAGATAAACTAGAGCTTTCAAAAAATAACATGAAGAATGAGGACAAAGAATCGTGCAATGACATGTCTTTTATTAGTATGTAAGAAAACATCAACAACGTTTAGAAATAAAATAAGGAATATTTGAGCCATATGACAAGGTAACAGAGTGCATCACAGTCCATGAAGAGAGTTGCCAAGGGCCACCATAGCCCCATTGGAGACATATGACAAGGTAACACAGTGCATCACAGTCCATGAAGAGACTTGCCAAGGGCCACCATAGCCCCATTGGAGACATATGACAAGGTAACAGAGTGCATCACAGTCCATGAAGAGACTTGCCAAGGGCCACCATAGCCCCATTGGAGACATATGACAAGGTAACAGAGTGCATCACAGTCCATGAAGAGAGTTACCAAGGGCCACCATAGCCCCATTGGAGACATATGACAAGGTAACAGAGTGCATCACAGTCCATGAAGATAGTTGCCAAGGGCCACCATAGCCCCATTGGAGACATATGACAAGGTAACAGAGTGCATCACAGTCTATGAAGAGAGTTACCAAGGGCCAGCATAGCCCCATTGGAGACATATGACAAGGTAACAGAGTGCATCACAGTCCATGAAGAGAGTTACCAAGGGCCAGCATAGCCCCATTGGAGACATATGACAAGGTAAAAGAGTGCAACAGGCACAACAATAAACTTTGAAAAAGGCCAAATGGCAACAATAAAAAAAAAACATCAACATGTGGACGGAGGATTCTTATCTGCGACCTTGGAGCATCTCCAGATCCTCCACTTACTGGTCATCCTCTTCATCGTCCTGTGCATGTCCAGCTCCAGATTCAGGCCTTGAAGTTAATCGCATGATTTCACGCAGAGTCAAGTCCTGAACCCGGAGCTGGGCCTGCATGGTGTCGTTCATCCCTCTCAGGACAGCTGCGTTCCTCAACACGGCCTGCTCTACTCGTGCTATACCTTCTAGCATGAGCCATGTTGAGTCACAGCCTAAAATAAAGAATAAATTAAATATTAAGGATAATTACACAACAGAAGAAAATATAAGCAAAGATACATTGCCATCATAAAGACAAATCATTCTTTACATCAATTAGTTTAAATTGATTCTTTACACATGAAATATGTTATTCAGACAGACCGAAATCATTAAAGGGACAGTTTACTCAAACATGTTGTCCCCTTTAATTGGTTTTAGATGATCCACTTATACAGCTTGAGTGTATAAAATCTTGTTAAAGGATTTACATTGTACTTACATTAGCAATTTAAATATTTTAATTATACTGTGGTAGGCACACCTATCCTTAAACATTTTGGAGTTGAGGACAAGCTGTGTAAACATAGCAACCTGAAGAAATTACATTCCCACTGGGTTAGACAAGAGATAATGTATCAACATTTGTACATAAATTGTTGGATCCAAGTAGTGGTGATTGGTATATGTAGTGATATCAAATTAAAGGGACACTGAACCTAAATATTTAATTGACTGATTCAGATAGAGCATGACATTACAAATATGAAAAAATTACACATATTCTTTAAATGTTAGAATTCTCTAGCTAGATTTTGAATGCAAGAATGTCGGTTTTTAGGGCAGGCCATATTTGTTTATCAACTTTGTTTGTCCCTGCTGGTTGATGGATACATTCATTCAACAATAAAGAAATGATGTCCACAATTATTTTCTATTTAAAATTAATTCTAGGCATTTCTTTGTTTCAATAAAGATAGCAAGAGAATGAAGAATAATTCATAAGAGTAGTAAATTATAAATTTGATTAACATTGCATGCTCTATTTGAATCACAATAGGAAAAATGTCTCCTTCAGTGTACCTTTAAGTATCTTATAATGTTGATTTTGAATGATACTTACAGCTGTGCCTGGGAAGGACAATCCGACACCCAGGACAATGAAGGTTGAGACAGGGGGGAGGGATGGGATTGTGTTGGGGAGGGATGGGATTGGCTTGGGGAGGGATGAGCTGCTGCTCCGGGGTAGGCCGTACAGCTGGGGAGTGGTGAATTGGGTTCTGGGCAGCTGTACGGGCCATAATACGGGGAGAGCAGTGAAGGGGGGTGTAGGGGTGTTTTTTGGGAGGGACAGGAAATGAAAAATGGGAAGGGCCGGCAGGGGTCTGGGCATGGGCAGGAGTCTGGGCCTGGGCAGTGGTCTGGGCATGGGCAGGGGTCTGTGACTGGTCAGGGGACTGGGCAGGGGCGGAAACCAGATGACCAGAAGGCAGGGGTCTGGGCCTGGGCAGTGGTCTGGGCATGGGCAGGGGTCTGGGCCTGGGCAGTGGTCTGGGCATGGGCAGGGGTCTTGGCATGGGCAGGGGTCTGTGACTGGTCAGGGGACTGGGCAGGGGCGGAAACCAGATGACCAGAAGTGGCGGATCCATCTGAAAAAAAACCCCAAATATATTAACATCTCATACATCATGAAATCAAATCAACGCATTTCAAATTGATTACGTTTTCAATATACTTCGAAGTGTGTTTGAATTTGTAAACAATTATGAAATGAGGATATGGTATGCATATAGGCACTCAGATGAATATCAATTACTGTCTGTACAATTATAACATTATTATTGTGTTTTGGCCTGGAATATGCATGTGACATAATGATGGCATGAATTATAAATTTTAAAAATAAATAAATTTTTTCATGTTGCCTGATATAGAAAGGGGGCAGTAGTGTATTTGAACAGACAAATAATCTTCCTTTTTAAAGTGCAAAAGCTGTAGACTTTGAATGTCTTCAATAAAATGATTTCCAATAAAGCAACATGTTGGAAACATGATAGATATATTTCACATACCATCAGACTCCAAGGGATCCTCTTCCTCCTCCGTCACACATGTTACATCAATATCTGTAAAACATAACATGTTGTGTACACGTTAAGATCAGATATTATAACATATGTTACTGTTGATCAAAGACACACATCAATGTTGCATTAAAGATATACACACCCAAAGTTATGATTTACATCATTTTGATGGATCATACAAATTACATTAGATTTGTTATTCTCAATGATTCAGATTTTCGATGTATTGTTTGTATTAATTTAAAAATCATAAAAGCATAGTACATAGAACATTTAAGATTTCTCATGTGTGTATCACTTGATGACTGTTGTCAAAAATGAACATGGAAACAAACATATGCTATACATCTTCTGAATAACAAATGTGTAGACTAATAAAGTTTTAATTATTAATCTTTCAATATTCAAAGAAAATTAATATATAATCAGAGGAGAAAATTATATGTTTGTTTCAAATGTTATGCTTCATCAGAATCATGCTCATAATATTGATTACCAATACACCTTCAATGACATATAAATGAGTCAATGGACTTACCAGGAGACCGCAAAGGCGGCTCTGTGTCACTGCTGGATTCCTGTGGGCTCCCCACACCAACTCTCTCTATGAATGATATAGATATATATTAGTAAACACATTTGGGATATCACTAAATCACATCTGTATCGAATTTTAAGATTAATCAACTTGAAAATGTGAAGAATAGAGCAGTCATTAAACCAAAAAATGCTTGATTGAATCAAGGGGATTCTGTTAAAAATGATGTATTGACCATATGTTTAATTTCTGACTATATTAGACATCAAACTCATCTCATACAATGCTATTGCATATCTAAATATACCCATTGATCAATGTTCTTAAAAGAATACACACAAACCACATTTTGAAGAACAGCTGTTGACAAATATAAACAAAGACATGTGGCACATCGAGCCATTTGTGCAATGTACAGTAATCTTGTTTAGGACACAACACATATTTATCACAATACAAAACCAAATTGATTAGTACAAATATGTAATCATGGTGCTGTTAGAATATGCTGATATCTATAAAGTAACTCCAACAGTGAATATGTGAATTATATATCAATATTGTTTAATCCAAAGAATGTAAAGATGAATGAATCTATTGTTTATTAAAGGGACACTGACATGATTTATTTAAATCATTGATTTCACTGTTCAAACTGTTCAAAATGATTTAACATTGACTCCTATTATAATTTGAATGTTGCTACATTTTAATCTTAAAGGCAGATAAGCAATATTGGATTCAATAAATATTGTTTGTTGAAGGTATCCACCAATCATCAATAAAAACCCAGGTTGGTCAACCAAAATTGAGCTGCAGATAAACGTACATTCTTGATTTTAAAATACATTTAGCAATAGATTATTTCACATATGATTATAGTATTATATTTAAATGTTTATTAATATTGCATACTCTATCTGAATGACAACATTAATAATTTTAGCTCAGTATCCCTTTAATATAAAATTATATTGATTTGACAATGTTGGTGTTAATGAATTCTCTACTCCATATGTTGATGTAATGAATGGGATTGAGCATGCAATTCAAATCTAATATGTTATTTAAGGATATCCGAAGAATTATTTAATTTTCATCTATTAAAGGGACATTACATATAAATATTGAACAATGTGGATTTAGTATGTAATGTTCTGTCCATGTTTCTAAGACAAATGTCAATTAAAATGAGACATACCATACTGTTACAAGCCCTGCCTTAAGGATCCAGCAGCAACATCCATATCTGTAATATATTAAATGAGGATTGGATATAATTAATACAAATCATGCCATGTTTAAAATCTTTACATTATTAGCAAATCAATTTAAAACTATTAATCCTTTGGTAGTCCCATGAGTTAATTGTTTCCTCAATTCAATTCATGATAAATATATCCTGCACTCTTATTTTCAATCAGTTGTGTTGTTTACTGTAGCTTTAATTATTTTTTGGTGTTATTTCATTCTCATCAATTTTATTATGTATAATATTGAAAATAAGAATACTGTATTCTTCACATATATAATAATTCACATTTCATTTTGACCAACATGTATAAAGCAATGCCACTTACAGCAAACCCATGTTAACGTGTATGCGAAATTCCATTTTCGCGATCATTGCGCAATGATTCCATGCGGAATTACGCATCCGTCATTTGACCAACATGTATAAAGCAATGCCACTTACAGCAAACCCATGTTAACGTGTATGCGAAATTCCATTTTCGCGATCATTGCGCAATGATTCCATGCGGAATTACGCATCCGTCATTTGACCAACATGTATAAAGCAATGCCACTTACAGCAAACCCATGTTAACGTGTATGCGAAATTCCATTTTTGCAATCATTGCGCAATGATTCCATGCGGAATTACGCATCCGTCATTTGACCAACATGTATAAAGCAATGCCACTTACAGCAAACCCATGTTAACGTGTATGCGAAATTCCATTTTCGCGATCATTGCGCAATGATTCCATGCGGAATTACGCATCCGTCATTTGACCAACATGTATAAAGCAATGCCACTTACAGCTAACCCATGTTAACGTGTATGCGAAATTCCATTTTCGCTCTGTGACGCATATTCTGTAGAGCGCAAGACACATCATTCCTATTTCATGTGTCACTAATCTAAAATCAGATATCTAAACATCATATGTAGTGTATGTTGTGAGATCTGTATAGGTTTAGTATCTGACTATATACACATTTTTTGATAAAAAATCAAATATTAAGATATTATATGAAGTTGGATAATTACCTGGTTCAGATTCTCCATCTCCTCCCAGGCCACCGGACGGAGAAGCAGCTGCCCTGGCCCCCGCGTCAGGACTTTCAGATCCCACAGCTGGGAGGGAAGAAGAGGAGGCCGAGGATGGCGAGGATCTAAATCTTTTGGGGACCCGGAGATTGAGGAGCTCGCATAAAGTCACCTCATAAGGGAGTAGGTACAGTGTCCGCGGGGCCTCTCTTTTGCCACCTCTTTTACGGGCTTGTACCCAGTCCCTTATGAGGTTGACTTTTTTTGTTAACCGCAACCTCATATCTCCGAATCTCCTCATGATCTGATCCTGGGTCCTCTGGACGTCACACACCAATCTAACCGCATTGGTGATAGACTCCCAGAGGGCCTTCTTAACAGGCGCATCTGTGAAAGTCCTCTTGTTCCCAAACAGCTGGGGATAAAAGTCCTTGACGGCGTGGACCAGTGCAGCGCTCTCCTCCTTGGTGAACCTGGGAGCTGACATGCCTGCTGGGTTGTAGATTTTTTTTTAAAACAAAATCAGATATACTGCCTGCAGGCATTAGAGAACTGACAAAGATGGCAACGTGTAATGGACTTTTATATGGTGAAGTAAACATGAGATGCATCATGGGACAAGTTATCTGTACATCTGATTGGATAAAAGTTTGAAATATTGTTAGAATGTCTGTGAGACCATCCTGACTCAAGTTGTGTTTGTGTGATGAACTCTGATTGGCCGTTCCTTAATGTTTCATATCTTATTAACTTCCTTACACATACCTCATGGTGGTGCTGTTACTTCATTTTTCATGTAGACTTATTAGTAACTCATGGGCCTGTCATGCGGATATGTGTGACGCAGATTTAATATCCGTGATCCGTTAAATATTAATGATTAAATTCTCTTTAAAATCTAATACTGTCACATTATTAAATGTTGTAGACATTTTTCGGTTTAATAACGGTCTGTTTCTTTAATACAAATACACATTTAATATTGTATGTCTTTATTGTTCATAAAATCCATTTATTGACTTATTGTGAAGTATTGATATTGCTCTATTAAATGTATTTCATAATGCACATTGATTGTGTGCTATTGCGTGACATTAGACTCTAATGTTTAAAGATGCTAATCTGGTGTTTCAAGATGCGTTTCCCACGCAATATTTCTGAATGTTCAAATTCAGGTTATAATGTCAGTAACTTGGATAATCTGTTTATAAATGTTAAACTACAGGTTTGTTTGTTATTAGTAAATAAACCTCGAGCTTGTATTTGTCTGAAGTGCTCATATATGTTATTGTGCAATGGCGTCTTTATTTTTAAATAGACATTACAAACAAACAATTGTATCAAATGATCTGTAGAGATAGAAGATTGTTTAGACTTTAAAATGTAAATCAATTTATCTTAGTATTTAGATATCCTCAACAGAAGAAATTTTAATGCACATGGTTGAGCCAACCACATAAGGCATCTCTGTGCATCCACCAATCTTCATCTACTGAGCCTATCTCGATATGCTTTTCAAGCAAAGTATGTCAAGATAGGAAGAGAAGTAAATACACTATTTAAATCTCTTAAAGGGACACTGTCCAAACAAATTTAGCGTTGGTGATTCAGATTGAGCATGAAATGTTAATCAACTTTATAATTTAATCCGATTCTCAAATGTTAACAATTATCTTGTTATCTTTCTTTGCAAATCAATAATGATATTTTAGATTACGGACAATTGTTGCAAAAAACCTGGGTTGTCCTTGATGATTGTTGGATAAATTAATCCACCACAAAAAAACAAGTTCTGTCCAGAGTACTGAAGCAAATAAATTATCTATTTAATGCCTTATTTTTAAAGTAATGATAGCAACATCACAAGGAGCATTCATAATATGAGACAATTTTTAAAGTTGCTTAAAATAGAATACTCATTCAGAATGTATAAATCATTAATTTTTTAACTGTCTCCCTTTAAGTATATTTTGAGATCATGTCCCTTTAAATAAACATTTCACAATAATGCTTGAAATATCAGAAACCTAGGCACCTTCCTTTTGATAAATTAGTATAACATATGAGTAAATCAAATTTAGATTAACTTCTGGATTGTTTTACACACTGACTGAAATATATATTGTAAAGGAGGTATTTCGGAGTCTTCAGCTTAGAGGGACATTAAGCTATATGTTATGTATGCATTTTGGATAAGATTATAATATTTGAACAACTTAATATGTTTTGGTATTCAATCATTAGATTGTAATTATATATATTTTTGGATTAAATACATATCTACATAGGCTATTTTGATGCTGATTGTTGGTTGCACATAGATGCCTTATGTAATTGACTAAGATATGTGCATTGATGTTTTTTTTTTCAAAGTATATTTAAAGACTGAATGTAATTCTATAGTACTTTCTAAATATGTTTAAATTCTTTTATGAATTATTTAAAAATCAATACACAATATACTTTGTGAATGTCCCTTTAAGGACAAAAACATTTGTAATGTTGATTTAACATTGTCAAAATAAACTAAAGGGGAATGAAAATTATATATAGATATGTGATGTGTAACCCAAGAGGTAAGATTTTAAAAACTACATAATATTAATAACTATAGTTAAATGACTCCACTAGAAAATAAAATCGATTAACCTGGCATCCAATAACTAGCTTGTGAAAAATATCAAGTTAAATGACCTACCATTTATAAATGTAAAAATTAAAATAATTTAGCAAATAATGTTTTGAGATACCTAAGGAAGATACAAGATCTTATAAAATTAATTTTACATTCAACAACACTGTCACTTTAATGTAATTGAACCACTTCCCCTTCTTAAAAGTGAAAACAAATAATTTATGAGAAATTTACTACATATCCGAAATTATTTTAACATCTAAGAATTTCAAAAGAAAAGCATCGATGG
Organism: Bombina bombina; assembly: GCF_027579735.1. Classification (NCBI taxonomy): domain Eukaryota; kingdom Metazoa; phylum Chordata; class Amphibia; order Anura; family Bombinatoridae; genus Bombina; species Bombina bombina. Next base: position 41,363,749 of record NC_069500.1, on the reverse strand, counting down.
ATCTCACTCCCCAATTAATGTTAAAAAAGATAGTTTAATGTAATATTCTCGGAATCAGTGGATTTTCTAAAATTAATGCATTATTTGATCTTATGCATGTGCTTGTCAAATAGACAACTACCAGTCATGGGAGTCAAATTGTTTTTTATTGACAGATTATATGGATATTTATTATAATCTGTTCAAAAGAGTGTATTTAATAATAAAATGTTTATTATTACCATTTAAAAAATTAATAGTTTCTGAACCAAAAACAAAAAAATATTCCTGGAAGTCATCAGATGCCAATCTGAAATTAATTTTTTTTTTTTAACAAAGTTAATACACACGTAGTCAAATATTAATAAAATACATTTACAATCATCTTGTGTCTATGCTCTAACTTTGTTCAACATTTTTTAAAGATATTTATTAATTAAATTAAAAAAAAACAAAAAAAAAAACATTATATTGTGTAATAAAAAATAAATTAAAATATCTGATTTTCTAATTATACATAATAATGTATATCACATTTCAATAATATATATGTTGAACATAAATGTCATATTTCATGTCCATTCAAATACCTCTATATCAACTATAATATGTATTCCTTTTTCTGATTGTGATCCCTAAATATCTAATGATGAAATAAGTATGACTAATGTATGTAAGCTACCAATAATCAACATTCTTCCTGTGATTCTTAACTAGCATGCATTGGTACACCAACCTGGATAATGCATGGTCTTTGAAAGTCAATTCAGGGGTAAACAGTTGATCTTCAATAGGTGTCTTATTCATCATTTCAAAAATAGAGGACTGTGAAATCCCATCTAAAAATTAGAAAATCATCTAAGTGTCTGATTGTGATCCCTAAATATCTAATTAAGAACTAAATATGACTAATGTATGTAAGCTATTAATATTCAACATTCTTCCTGTGTTTCTTAACTAGCATGCATTGGTACACCAACCTGGATAATGCATGGTCTTTGAAAGTCAATTCAGGGGTAAACAGTTGATCTTCAATAGGTGTCTTATTCATCATTTCAAAAATAGAGGACTGTGAAATCCCATCTAAAAATTAGAAAATCATCTAAGTGTCTGATTGTGATCCCTAAATATCTAATTAAGAACTAAATATGACTAATGTATGTAAGCTACTAATATTCAACATTCTTCCTGTGATTCTTAACTAGCATGCATTGGTACACCAACCTGGATAATGCATGGTCTTTGAAAGTCAATTCAGGGGTAAACAGTTGATCTTCAATAGGTGTCTTATTCATCATTTCAAAAATAGAGGACTGTGAAATCCCATCTAAAAATTAGAAAATCATCTAAGTGCCTCCAATAGGATGCCTCAACAGCCTTATTCTATCAAATAGTTGGCACTTACCATGTGAACATGTCTTTGTATGGTTTTCAAGGTCAGCAGATTTGAAAGATAATGCCAGACATGATCCCATTGGTATACTTCAATTTCAATCTTGGCTTTTTCCACTGTCAGTCTGGGCAATCTTCACTGTCAGGCTTCTAATTCTTCCCTTTCAGTCTTTAGATTAAGTCAGCTCCCTAATGGCATAAAAAGTTTAATAAAAATTACTACAAGTGTGTGAATCATTTCTGTAGCCCTCTCCCAGCCCCCATTTCATAAGAAATTTCTGTCACTAGCTTACTAAGCATGTGTAGCATCTTGTGTTATGTTCTATCAAGTGTGAAGATGAGTCATATTGAGCAGAACAAACCTCTAATGTGTGACATTGAACCATAGTCATGCTAGAGGATCCCTTTCTGAGTATTTACATTTTAAGTAATGTGTAAACTAAATACTAGTTTAGAAAATGTATGCCATATGATGTATTTGTGTACAATTAATGCCAGCAACAGTCCAGACATTTATACTTACCAGCTGATGTCCTCTTTAAAAACCAGGTGGCAAAGACTCGCTACAGGACCCAATGCCCAGAGCATCACCTATATTAATAAATGAAACACATTTTTAGCATTTGATGAACAATCCTAACATGTTTGCACAATTCTCTACTTGTCATTTCCCTAGAGTTCACATCTATTGACAATACTCCAGTCTAACTTCTATTCTTTACCGTCTAAAGTTGCGATTGATGATGTCTGCTCTGACATTGAGCCCCTCGTCCCGGAATGGCCCCTCTAGAACAGGATCATCCTCCTCATCTCTGAGGAGGTTTCTGTCCGGCCGGACGGCCTGCAGCATCCCAGCCCGCTGTGCAATATTATGCAGGACGCTACAGGCTACAACGATCTTAGCCACCTTCTTTGGGTTGTACTGGAGGGCTCCTCCCGACCTGTCCAGGCACCTGAACCTCATCTTCAGGAGCCTGAACATCCGTTCAACCACCGCCCTGGTTCTCTTATGAGCCCTATTGTAGCGCTCCTCAGACACATCAGTCGGGCTACGCAAGGGGGTAATGAGCCAAGGCCGGCTCATGTACCCAGAATCACCTATAAATTATGAACAGAACATAATTCTAACAGAATCCTCAAAATAGTATTTGTAGTACAATAAAAAGTTTTGTACACGATAATCCAGTAACAAATGTTTATTTTAAAATTAAAAAATCTAGTTCAATATTATTCTCTATCTTCCCATTTCATCTAAGACATGCTACATATGCGTATTTCTCCTAAATCAAGCCTTGTGTAAAATGCAAACTACATGGTTACATTGCATTCTCTATCTGAGCATTTAAGGTAAGACATGCTACATATCTGCATTGAACTAAAAGACATTAGCGGAAAGAGACAATGACATGGTTAAATTGCATTAGCTAATATCTTCCCATTTCAGCTAAGACATGCTACATATGCATATTTCTCCATATTCAAACCTTGTGTAAAATGCTAACTACATGGTTACATTGCATTCTCTATATGAGCATTTAAGTTAAGACATGCTACATATCTGCATTGAACTAAAAGACATTAGCGGAAAGAGACAATGACATGGTTAAATTGCATTAGCTAATATCTTCCCATTTCAGCTAAGACATGCTACATATGCATATTTCTCCATATTCAAACCTTGTGTAAAATGCTAACTACATGGTTACATTGCATTCTCTATCTGAGCATTTAAGTTAAGACATGCTACATATCTGCATTGAACTAAAAGACATTAGCGGAAAGAGACAATGACATGGTTAAATTGCATTAGCTAATATCTTCCCATTTCAGCTAAAACATGCTACATATGCATATTTCTCCATATTCAAACCTTGTGTAAAATGCAAACTACATGGTTACATTGCATTCTCTATCTGAGCATTTAAGTTAAGACATGCTACATATCTGCATTGAACTAAAAGACATTAGTGGAAAGAGACAATGACATGGTTAAATTGCATTAGCTAATATCTTCCCATTTCAGCTAAGACATGCTACATATGCGTATTTCTCCTAAATCAAGCCTTGTGTAAAATGCTAACTACATGGTTACATTACATTCTCTATCTGAGCATTTAAGGTAAGACATGCTACATATCTGCATTGAACTAAAAGTAGACATTAGCGTGGGGAAAATATATGGTTAAATTGCATCCTATAGCTGAACATTACGCTAACATTTTAAAACTACAGTGGCAATTGTCAAACTAATTAACCATGTTGTGCACAAATACTCACCAACGAGATAATCAGGGGGCATTTGTCTTTCCTCAAACGGTCTCCACAGGGACGACAGAGAGAGGATGCGGGCATCATGACTAGCCCCTCCAAAATTCGCACACACATGCATAATCCTCATCTGTGCGTCACAAACATACTGCACGTTGAGGCTATGAAAATGTTTGCGATTTCTGAAGGGCGAGTCATCAATTGGAGCACGCAGCGCAATGTGGGTACAATCTATGGCTCCCAAGACATTGGGCAATTGAGCAATATCAAAGAATTCCTGCTTCAGGCGCCTCCAATCACCATCATTCTGTGGGAATCCTATGTATTGCTTACTGATACGTACCATGGCGTCCAGAAAGTTATCAAACACCACAGAGAATGTACCTTGAGCCAGGCCATGCATGTACAGTTCTCCGGATTGAAAACTCCCGGAGGCCAGGACGTATAGACAGCTTAGCATCTTACTCATGGCGGGAACAGCAGTCCTTATTCTTATACGTGGCTCCAAATGAGGTTTAAGAAGATCGTAAAGGCCAATGAGCTGTTCGCGATCGAGCCGATACTTATCATAAACCTCAAAGTCGCTCATGTTTTCCAAGGTGGGTCTCACCCTGTAGACAGGAGGACCTCGAACCAGACGACCCCTTCATCTCAGTCTGAGCCGCCGAGGCTGCCTGATTCGACCAACAGCTAGTTCGCCAATAGCAGCACCAGCAGCGTCTACCATGTCATCGTCATCCATCTTTCAAAACAGCGTAACAAGGTATGCACTTGATCTGATGTGGATCACAAGTGATGCTTTGGCCATGTTGTTTGGGGGATTTATAGTACAATTAGTCCAATGGTAGTGAGTTTGTAATGATTGCTGATTGTATTCACCTGTTTGTATGTGAGCGGCGCGAATGCTTTCACAGTGGGCGTTTATTTGCTGTTTGCTGAAATGTTATTTTGCAACAATTAATCTCAATGTGAAAGTGTCAAATATCACACATACAGTGCATGTTTGTAATGTTTGATCATATGCGTAATCAATATTTCTTAAACGCGATCTTATAGTAACAAGCACACGTCCAGGCTAACATGAATGAAAGTGCATAGTTGTGTATAATGTGCATCGAATGTGATCGATCAATGTTGCTGCAACATTGTTTGTAAACGATAAAGTAACATCTGCCATCTGTAGTATTGTATATATAAGTGATTGTCGAGCTGTCAATATTGTATGCGTCCCTTTAAAATCCCAATAAGAATTCAGAACTTCCCGTCTGCCATCTGTAGTATTGTATATATAAGTGATTGCCGAGCAGTCAATATTGTATGCGTCCCTTTCAAATCGCAATAATAATTCCGAACTTCCCGTCTGCCATCTGTAGTATTGTATATATAAGTGATTGCCGAGCAGTCAATATTGTATGCGTCCCATTCAAATCGCAATAATAATTCCGAACTTCCCGTCTGCCATCTGTAGTATTGTATATATAAGTGATTGCCGAGATGTCAATATTGTATGCGTCCCTTTAAAATCGCACTAATACTGAATAACTTCCGGCTGCCATCTGTAGTATTGTATATATAAGTGATTGCCGAGCTGTCAATATTGTATGCGTCCCTTTCAAATCGCAATAAGAATTCAGAACTTCCCGTCTGCCATCTGTAGTATTGTATATATAAGTGATTGCCGAGCAGTCAATATTGTATGCGTCCCTTTCAAATCGCACTAATGCTGAATAACTTCCGTCTGTCATCTGTAGTATTGTATATATAAGTGATTGCCGAGCTGTAAATATTGTATGCGTCCCATTCAAATGGCACTAATACTGAATAACTTCCGGCTGTCATTTGTAGTATTGTATATATAAGTGATTGCCGAGCTGTCAATATTGTATGCGTCCCATTCAAATGGCACTAATACTGAATAACTTCCGGCTGTCATTTGTAGTATTGTATATATAAGTGATTGCCGAGATGTCAATATTGTATGCGTCCCTTTCAAATCTCAATAATACTGAATAACTTCCCGGCTGTCATTTGTAGTATTGTATATATAAGTGATTGCCGAGATGTCAATATTGTATGTGTCCCATTCAAATGGCACTAATGCTGAATAACTTCCGGCTGTCATCTGTAGTATTATATATATAAGTGATTTGCGATCTGACAATATTTATTAATTGTCCCATTGAAATCGCCCTAATAATGCTGTTCCAAACTGTTCTTTACGTATATGTTGTATTGTAGTATTGAGTGTTAAAGTTCCAAAAGGGGCGGTACAGTCGTGAATCTGTGATGTGTATGGTTGAATCTTCTAATGACGTCATGATATTATTAACCTGCCTATGTAGTTCTGAAATCCTCATTGTGTTTTTGTATTGTGCTACATTGTTATTGTGTGCTGAATAAAATCTAAATGTGTGCTTTGTGGTTGCGTGATGGGTGATGCGTGTTATGTACATGTACATATATATTGTGATTGTGTCCCACATATGCTGACTTCTATATAGCGGTCTGGCATTGTTGTTCCTTCCCATAAAGTGACATCTGTAATCTGGTGTAATGATGTTCTTGTTGTACTTAATTCCTAATGGTTTCTGGTGATGGAATCATGATGTTAAAAGTACAGTAAAATCCATATGTTCTGTTTTGTGATTCCTATAGAGAATGTAATGTGTTTTTCCCCCATCATTTGAATGCACATGTATGAGTGAATGTTAAAAGTAATGTATGTGCATCCATGACTGATCATGTGTTAAGCCTATGTAGATATGCTGTTGCTTCAAGCATATGAGTTGAATAACTGAAATGCAATAATAAAGGTAAATGAGAATTGTTTCCCATTGTGTAGTGTTTGTGAATCCTGAAAAGTTGACATTATTTTTGTGTCCGTTTAAATGTAATATTTTTAAAAATAAAAGTTTGTTACTAGTGATGTTGATTTGTAGTTGATGTAATATAAAAGTCTGAAACAATTTAATGGTGTTGTGAATATTCAAATCCATAAATCCACCATAGGGAAATAGTCATTTCTTGATCTATTTATCATAGCTGGGTCTAACGCATGAAATCATGTCTTTTCTAGCGCTGGTATTTGGAGTTTTTCTGTCTACGCTATTTGCGTGCGTTAGGGAAATTAGGGTTTCGCGTGCACGAGCACGTCTTCCCAATAGAAGTCAATGGAGGCTCTAAAAATTGGTAATTTTTTTTTTCTAAGACTGGTTTTCCTCGTAAAGTGAGTGACGTCATGAGCTTGTGTGAAAAAGTAACTAAATTGTGTTTTTTTGTGATAAATAAATATTTTGGGTATGTCATGTGGTGTATATTGTTTGTATGCATCGATGAGTGTATATTTGTGATAATGTTATTAGTTAGATGTAGGTATATGAGGGTCTTTTCTCGTGTGTCAATGTAAGTCAATGGGAAAATGGATTTGTGTTGTTTTTTTTCTAACACCCGAGATCTCGCAACTTTAATCCGTTGTATTTTGATGAAAAATTATTAAATATTAAAAATAAATATAGTGTAGTGTTTGTATGAGTGTAAGTGTACTTTGTGTAATATTTGTTTTGTGATTCGTGGATGTTTTTTTTGTCGGTATATGTTTACTACTGGGTCTGAGGTGTCGGTAGAAATTTGAGCGTTAGGTGTTTTTTGAGTGTCGGTAACTGAACTCGAAATACCAGAGTCCGTAAGAAACCAGCGTTAGGGGCCTCTAACGCTGGTTTTCATGGCTAACGCCAAACTCCAAATCTGGGCCTAAGATAGCTACAATATAACTAATAGTTACATTGTAGCTATTTTAGGGTTTATTTTTATTTTACAGGCAACTTTGTATTTATTTTAACTAGGTACAATAGCTATTAAAGAGTTCTTAACTATTTAATAGCTACCTAGTTAAAATAAATACAAATTTACCTGTAAAATAAAACCTAACCTAAGTTACAATTACACCTAACACTATACTACCATTAAATAAATTAAATTAATTAAATACAATTACCTACAATTAAATAAAAATAACTAAAATTAACTAAAGTACAAAAAAAACCTCTAAATTACAGAAAATAAAAAAAAATTACAAGAAGTTTAAACTAATTACACCTAATCTAAGCCCCCTAATAAAATAAAAAAATCCCCCCAAAATAATAAAATTCCCTATACTAAATTACAAATAGCCCTTAAAAGGGCTTTTTGCGGGGCATTGCCCCAAAGTAATCAGCTCTTTTACCTGTAAAAAAAGAAATACACTCCCCCAACATTAAAACCCACCACCCACACACCCAATCTTACTCTAAAACCCACCCAAACCCCCCTAAAAAAAACTAACACTAATCACTAACCCCCTGAAGATCTCCCTACCTTGAGCTGTCTTCACCCAGCCGGGCCTAAGTCCTCAATGAATCCGGGCGAAGTGGTCCTCCAGATGGGCAGAAGTCTTCATCCAATCCGGCCAGAAGAGGTCCTCCAGATGGGCAGTAGTCTTCATCCAAGCAGCATCTTCTATCTTCTTCCATCCGACAAGGAGCGGCACCATCTTGAAGACATCCGACGTGGAGCATCCATCCCGACGACTAAACGACGAATGACGGTTCCTTTAAATGACATCATCCAAGATGGCGTCCCTTGAATTCCGATTGGTTGATAGGATTCTATCAGCCAATCGGAATTAAGGTAGGAAAAATCCGATTGGCTGATGAAATCAGCCAATCGGATTGAAGTTCAATCCGATTGGCTGATCCAATCAGCCAATAGAATTGACCTCGCATTCTATTGGCTGTTCCAATCAGAAATCAGCCAATCGGATTTTTCTTAATTCCGATTGGCTGATAGAATCCTATCAGCCAATCGGAATTCCAGGGACGCCATCTTCAAGATGTCTTCAAGATGGTGCCGCTCCTCGTCGGATGGAAGAAGATAAAAGATGCCACTTGGATGAAGACTACTGCCCATCTGGAGGACCTCTTCTGGCCGGATTGGATGAAGACTTCTGCACATCTGGAGAACCACTTCACCTGGATTCGTTGAGGACTTAAGCCCGGCTGGGTGAAGACGGCTCAAGGTAGGGAGATCTTCAGGGGGTTAGTGTTAGGTTTTTTTAAGGGGGTTTGGGTGGGTTTTAGAGTAAGGTTGGGTGTGTGGGTGGTGGGTTTTAATGTTGGGGGGGTGTATTTCTTTTTTTACAGGTAAAAGAGCTGATTACTTTGGGGCAATGCCCCGCAAAAAGCCCTTTTAAGGGCTATTTGTAATGTAGTGTAGGGTAGGGAATTTTATTATTTTGGGGGGATTTTTTATTTTATTAGGGGGCTTAGATTAGGTTAATTAGTTTAAACTTCTTGTAATTCTTTTTTATTTTCTGTAATTTAGAGGGTTTTTTTTGTACTTTAGTTAATTTTAGTTATTTTTATTTAATTGTAGGTAATTGTATTTAATTAATTTAATTTATTTAATGGTAGTATAGTGTTAGGTGTAATTGTAACTTAGGTTAGGTTTTATTTTACAGGTATATTTGTATTTATTTTAACTAGGTAGCTATTAAATAGTTAATAACTATTTAATAGCTATTGTACCTAGTTAAAATAAATACAATGTTGCCTGTAAAATTAAAATAAACCCTAAAATAGCTACAATGTAACTATTAGTTATATTGTAGCTATCTTAGGGTTTATTTTATAGGTAAATATTTAAATAGGAATAATTTATTTAATTATAGGAATATTTATTTAGATTAATTTAAATAATATTTAAGTTAGGGGGTGTTAGGGTTAGGGTTAGACTTAGGTTTAGGGGTTAATAGATATAATTTAGGTTGCGGCGGGGTAGGGGGGCAGATTAGGGGTTAATAAATGTAATGTAGGTGGCGGTGGATTCCGGGAGCGGCGGTTTAGGGGTTAAACATTTTATTTAGTTGCGGCGGGGTCCGGGATCGGCAGGATAGGGGTTAATAACTTTATGTAGGTGGCGGCTGTATAGGGGGTGGCAGATTAGGGGTTAATAGGTATAATGTAGGTGGCTGCGGGGTCCGGGAGTGGCAGTTTAGGGGTTAATATATTTATTATAGTTGCAGCGGGGTCCGGGAGCGGCGGTTTAGGGGTTAATACGTTTATTATAGTTGTGGCGGGGTCCGGGTGCGGAGGTTTAGGCGTTAATAAGTTTATTTAGGTGTGGTGGGCTCCGGCGGTATAGGGGGTAAAACAGTATAGTTTAGTGTGGGTGCTTAGTGACAGGCTAGCAAGAAAGCTGTGAATAAGCCGAAGAGCAGTGAGATTGATGACTGTCAGTTAACAACAGTCCGCTGCTCATCGCACCGTACTTGGTGCGCAGCTTTTTGACAGCTTTCTTGATAAATTTGGCGAACGCATTCAGGTACGCGGCGGCAATGTTAGGCGAGCTTAGGTGAGCGTATTGGGGCTGGCGAATGCAGGTAAGTAGACAGCTTGATAACTAGAGGCCATAATCTCCACAAATTTACAACAGATACACTTAGCTTTGGTAGAACTGTTATCTGGCAGCAGGGTTCCAACAGTGGTTTCTGAGACAGGATCAGATTGAGACATCTTGCAAATGTAAGAGAAAAAAACAACATATAAAGCAAAATGATCAATTTCCTTATATGGCAGATTCAGGAATGGGAAAAAATGCAAACAGCATAGCCCTCTGACATAGAAAAAGGCAAGAGGCACATAGCAATTGGGTTTTAAATAATGAACGGCTAGATTATGAGTTTTGTGGTAAGAGGGGTGCGGTGCTTGCACGTTATTGTCACCGTTCACTTACCTACATCGCTGGTATTACAGGTTTTTATAAGCCCGGCGTTAAAAGGCAAGAAGTGAGCATAGAGCAAAATTGTGCTCCATACCACACTCCAATACCAGTGCTGCTTAAGTCAGCGGTGAGCTGGTTGTACGTGCTCGTGCACAATTTCCCCATAGACATCAATGGGGAGAGCCGTCTGAAAAAAAGCAATAAAGCAGCGTAAAGCTCAGTAACGCAGCCCCATTGATTCCTATGAGGAACCAAAATTTATGTTTACACCTAACACCCTAACATGAACCCTGAGTCTAAACACCCCTAATCTTACACTTATTAACCCCTAATCTGCCGCCACCGACATCGCTGACTCCTACATTATGCTTATTAACTCCTAATCTGCTGCCCCCAACATCGCCGACACCTACATTATATTTATTAACCCCTAATCTCCCACCCCCAATGTCGCCGCAACCTACCTACATTTATTAACCCCTAATCTGCCGCTCCGGACATCACATCCACTTTAATAAACATATTAACCCCTAAACTGCCGCACTCCCGCATCACAAACATTAGTTAAATATAATTAACCCCTAATCTGCCACCCCTAATATCGCCACCACCTACCTACATTTATTAACCCCTTATCTGCCGCACCCAATGTCACCGCCACTATACTAAAGTTATTAACCACTAAACCTAAGTCTAACCCTAACACCCACTAACTTGAATATAATTAAAATAAATCTAAAGAAAACCAACTATTAATACCTAAATAATTCCTATTTAAAACTAAATACTTACCTATAAAATAAACCCTAAGCTAGCTACAATATAACTTATAGTTACATTGTATCTAACTTCGGGTTTATTTTTATTTTACAGGCAAGTTTGTATTTATTTTAACTAGGTAGAATAGTTACTAAATAGTTATTAACTATTTAATAACTACCTAGCTAAAATAAATACAAATTTACCTGTAAAATAAAACCTAACCTGTCTTACACTAACACCTAACCTTACACTACAATTAAATAAATTACCTAAATTAAATACAATTACCTAAATTAAATACAAATACCTAAATTACAAAAAACAAACACTAAATTACACAAAATAAAAAACAAATTACAAGATATTTATACTAATTACACCTAATCTAATAGCCCTATCAAAATAAAAAAGCCCCCCCAAATTATAAAAAAATCCTAGCCTAAACTAAGCTACCAAAAGCCCTTAAAAGGGCCTTTTGCGGGACATTGCTCTTTTACCTGTAAAAAAAAAAAATACAAACACCCCACAACAGTATAACCCACCACCCACACAACCAACCCCCCAAATAAAACCCTAACTAAAAAACCTAAGCTCCCGATTGCCCTGAAAAGGGCATTTGGATGGGCATTGCCCTTAAAATGGCATTTAGCGCTATTGCTGCCCAAACCCTAATCTAAAACTAAAACCCACCCAATAAACCCTTAAAAAACCTAACACTAACCCCTGAAGATCCACTAACAGTTTTGAAGAGCCAACATCCATCTTCATCAAAGCCGGGAGAAGTCCTCAGCGAAGCGGCAAGAAGTCCTCAACGAAGCCGGGAGAAAGTCTTCATCCAACCCGGGAGAAGTGGTCCTCCAGACGGGCAGAAGTCTTCATCCAGATGGCATCTTCTATCTTCATCCATCCGGCGCGGAGCGGGTCCATCTTCAAGACATCCGGCGCGGAGCATCCTCTTCTTCCAACGACTTCCGACGAATAAAGGTTCCTTTAAGTGAGGCCATCCAAGATGGCATCCCTTAGATTCTGATTGGAGCAGCCAATAGAATGCGAGCTCAATCCTATTGGCTGATTTTATCAATTCCGATTGGCTGATAGAATTCTTTCAGCCAATCGGAATCTAAGGCTGTGTAATTTAGTGTTTGTTTTTTTGTAATTTAGGTATTTATATTTAATTTAGGTATTTGTATTTAATTTAGGTAATTTATTTAATTGTAGTGTAAGGTTAGGTGTTAGTGTAAAACACATTAGGTTTTATTTTACAGGTAAATTTGTATTTATTTTAGCTAGGTAGTTATTATATAGTTAATAACTATTTAGTAACTATTTTACCTAGTTAAAATAAATACAAACTTGCCTGTAAAATAAATATAAACCCTAAGCTAGATACAATGTAACTATTAGTTATATTGTAGCTAGCTTAGGGTTTATTTTATAGGTAAGTATTTAGTTTTAAATAGGAATTATTTAGATATTAATAGTAGGTTTTCTTTAGATTTATTTTAATTATATTTAAGTTAGTGGGTGTTAGGTTTAGGGTTAGACTTAGGTTTAGGGGTTAATAACTTTAGTATAGTGGCGGCGACGTTGGGGGCGACAGATTAGGGGTTAATAAATGGGTGTTAGTGTACTTTTTAGCACTTTAGTTATGAGTTTTATGTTACGGCGGTGTAGCGTAAAACTCATAACTACTGACTTTAGAATGCGTTACGAATCTTGCGGGATAGGCTGTACGGCTCACTTTTTGACCTCAATAAAAAAGCTTGTAAGCCCCATTGAAAAAAGACTTTACGCAAATTGCGTAAGTTCATTTGTGGTACGGCCAAAATAGTGTGCAGGACAGCTGTACCTACAAGACTCGTAATAGCAGCGGTAGTAAAAAAGCAGCATTATGAGCCTTAACGCTGCTTTTTTACTCATAAATTATTTGGCGCCAAGTATGACGGACAACGGAAAATGATTTTTTTTTGGCGCTAACAACATCTGGAAATAACACACTCACATCATTGCAGACGCAACCTTGTGTAAAACTCTCTGCGTCAACTAAGATGCCGGAAATGATGAACTTTGCATCACCGGACGTACCTTTGCGACAAAAAAATTCCAGCACCAAGAATGACACAATAAACATCAGCATTTTTGCGCCTCGCAAGCCTAATTTTGCCCGCAAAAATTTAATGAAAAAGCAGTCAATTTGACAAAAAGACTAAACCCCAGGTAAGAAAAATATTTTCCTAAATATGCTTTTCCAAATATGAAACTGAATAGTTTGGAAAGGAAAATATACATAAACCTGACTCATGGCAAATATAAGTACAATACATATATTTAGAACTTTATATTAATACATAAAGTGCCAGATCATAGCTGAGAGTGTCTTAAGTAATGAAAACATACTTACCGAAAGACACCCATCCACATATAGCAGATAGCCAAACCAGTACTGAAACAGTTATCAGTAGAGGCAATGGAATATGAGAGTCTATCGTCGATCTGAAAAAGGGAGGTAGGAGATGAATCTCTACGACCGATAACAGAGAACCTATGAAATAGATTTCCTGCAGGGAAAAACATTGCATTCAATAGGTGATACTCCCTTCACATCCCTCTGACTTTCGCTGTACTCTGAGAGGAATCGGGCTTCAAAATGCTGCGGAGCGCATATCAACGTAGAAATCTTAGCACAAACTTACTTCTCCACCTCCATAGGAGGCAAAGTTTGTAAAACTGAATTGTGGGTGTGGTGAGGGGTGTATTTATAGGAATTTGAGGTTTGGGAAACTTTGCTCCTCCTGGTAGGATTGTATATCCCATACGTCACTAGCTCATGGACTCTTGCCAATTACATGAAAGAAAATATACCTACCCTGGCCAAAAATCCAGTATAACTTTATTTGAAAACCTTTAATGGGTCACTGTCTCTGGCACTTTGCCCTTCTGTCCAATTATATTATAATCTGACATGTTTGTAGCCAACTCAGAAAGATCCAGAGTAGGGTGTCTGCAATTCTTCTGAATATAGCATTGATGGACTTTAATGGTAAGCAGTTTTTATGCTGCAGAAGTAATCCAATATACTAGCCTGCAATAAGCAGCTATAAGGGGTGAATGGAGCAGGAGTGGGGTGTTAGGAATAAAAAACGGCACTGAAAAGTGCCTTTACATTGCGGTCTATAGTAACTATGTATTCCCAGTAAATAAATATATATATATATATATATATATATAGTTATGTGTTAATATGTGTATACATATATATTTAAATTTGCTGCTAATTGCTGCACAACTTACACCGTTCGCTGTGCTAGTTCTCATGCCATGGGGTAGATTTATCATAGTGCGAGCTGACATGATACGATGTACCGTATCATGTCCGCTGCACATCGATAAATGCCGACAGCGTATTCTTGTGAACTGCTGGTGCAATGCCGCCCCCTGCAGATTCGTGGCCAATCGTCCGCTAGCAGGGGGTGTCAATCAACTCGATAGTATTTGATCAGGTTGATTTCTGTCCACGGCCTCAGAACAGGCAGACAAGTTATGGAGCAGCAGTCTTTAGATACGGAGCTTGATAAATCGGCCCACATCTGTCTGCATTGCACGTCACTTGAAATACCAGCGCACATTTGCGTACGCTGATATTACTCGGTTGGGCACAAATATTGATTTTGCTGAAGCAATATTTTGTGCTTAACTCACAATCTGGCCCTAAATAAACGCTAGATAGAATGTAGCATTCAACGCAAACACAAGGGACAAAATAAATCATCAAAATTTAGTTTTTTTTTACATATGAAGTTTTAATAAAACAATCTAAAAATGTTAAATGTCCATTTAAATTTGACTTTCATGTCCCTTTCATATAAAATAACTTCATGCACAATTTACATATAATAATAATAAGTTAAAACTGTTTAAATTGATTTTAAAATGAAAAGAGTGCAAGTATCCAAATAATACATCTCCTCTCCTGGCAGAGACGTGTTTAGTTATTATTGTTCTAAGCTAAACATTGCACTTTTCATCTCTCTTCTACAAAAGAAACAAAGGTTTCTTTAATGCCGACCCTTTAAAACTAATCTCTTGGTAACACAAAATGTATTCATCTTCCATCCTAGTTTGAAAGCTCCTGTCAACCAGTATTATCGTTGGCCTGTGCCTACTGTCTGATCCATCAACCTATTTGGCTTTGAATGGAGCCACTAAAAATCTTTATTTGACCTTATTTAAAAGGACATACATTTATTTTTGTTTTAAATGCACAGTAAATACTAAGGGGCGGATTTAACAATGTCTGTCCGACATGATACTCTGCAGACATCTGGTGAACTGCTTGCGCAATGCCGCCCCCTGCAGGGGGGTCAATCAACCCGATCATATGAGATCGGGTTGATTGCTGTCCGCCGCTCAGAGCAGGCAGACCAGTTAAGGAGCAGCAATCTTAAGACCGCTGCTTCTTAACTGCTGTTTCCTGCGAGCCTGAATTACAAGCAAAGCAGTAGTTGGCACTCACGTTTGAGGGTTAGAACAGTTAGAAGTAAGTATTACGAGTTGAAAGAAAAAGGTTTGTGTTGTTGTGTTCACAAAGTCACAGTAACAAAAAACATTCCCCCATAGACTTGGAACCAAAAAAGTTGAAAAATATACATCCGAACGTCACGCATAAACAATTGTGGGTTTATTAAAAGCGCAACATAAGAAGTAAATATTGCATATTTCATAATCCAATGTTCTGAACATAGAAGAATATGTTCTATTTATTCTTAAAGAGATATTTAAGTATATATTTGATGTTTTTTTGCACAAATATATTTTTAGACCTTTATATAAATATATATATATATATATATATATATATATATATACAGTATATATACAGTATCTCACAAAAGAGAGTAAACCACTCACATTTTTGTAAATATTTTATTATATCTTTTCATGTGACAACACTGAAGAAATGACACTGCTATAATGTAAAGTAGTCAGTGTACAGCCTGTATAACAGTGTAAATTTGCTGTCCCCTCAAAATAACTCAACACACAGCCATTTATGTCTAAACCGTTGGCAACAAAAGTGAGTACACCCCTAAGTGGAAATGTCCAAATTGGGCCCAAAGTGTCAATATTTTGTGTGGCCACCATTATTTTCCAGCACTGCCTTAACCCTCTTAGGCATGGAGTTCACCAAAGCTTCATAGTTTGCCACTGGAGTGCTCTTTCACTCCTCCATGGCGACATCACAGAGCTGGTGGATTTTAGAGACCTTGTGCTCCATCATCTTTCGTTTGAGGATGCCCCACAGATGCTCAATAGGCTTTAGGTCTGAAGACATGCTTGGCCAGTCCATCATCTTTACCCTCAGCTTCTTTAGCAAGGCAGTGGTCATCTTGGAGGTGTGTTATCATGTTGGAATACTGCCCTGCGGCACAGTCTTCGAAGGGAGGGGATCATGCTCTGCTTTAGTATGTCACAGTACATGTTGGCATTCATGGTTCCCTCAATGAACAGTAGTTCCCCAGTGCCGGCAGCACTCATGCAGGCCCAGACCATGACACTCCCACCACCATGCTTGACTGTAGGAAAGACACACTCGTCTTTGTACTCCTCACCTGGTTTCCGCCACATACGCTTGACACCATCTGAACCAAATAAGTTTATCTTGGTCTCATTGGACCACAGGACATGGTTCCAGTAATCCATGTCCTTAGTCTGCTTGTCTTCAGAAGAGGCTTCCTTTTGGGATGACAGCCATGCAGACCAATTTGATGCAGTGTGCGGCGTATGGTCTGAGCACTGACAGGCTGACCCCCAACCCCTTCAACCTCTGCAGCGATGCTGGCAGCACTCATATGTCTATTTCCCAAAGACAACCTCTGGATTTGACGCTGAGCACGTGCACTCAACGTCTTGTGTCGACCATAGCAAGGTCTGTTCTGAGTGGAACCTGTCCTGTGAAACCGCTGTATGGTCTTGCCCATCGTGCTGCAGCTCATTTTCAGGGTCTTGGCAATCTTCTTATAGCTTTGGCCATCTTTATGTAGAGCAACAATTCTTTTTTTCAGATCCTCAGAGAGTTCTTTGCCATGAGGTGCCATGTTAAACCAGTGACCAGTATGAGAGAGTGTGAGAGGGATAACACCAAATTTAACAAACCTGCTCCCTATTCACACTTGAGACCTTGTAACACTAACGAGTCACATGACACCGGGGAGGAAAAATGGCTAATTAGGCCCAATTTGGACATTTCCACTTAGGGGTGTACTCACTTTTGTTGCCAACGGTTTAGACATTATTGGCTGTGTGTTGAGTTATTCTGAGGGGATAGCAAATGTACACTGTTATACAGGTTATACACAGTGTTGTCACATGAAAAGATATAATAAAATATTTACAAAAATGTGAGGGGTGTACTCACTTTTGTGAGATACTGTATATATAATATATATATATACAGTATATATATATATATATATATATGTATGTATATGTAACAAAGAGAGCACTCGCCAGGACTTGTATTGAATCACCTTTACTTTGTTAACATTTTATGGATGTTACCCCAATCTTCAGACATATAAAAGCATATAAAAGGATTACTTTTATTGGGCCGATTTATCACAGCCCGAATTGGGCCGTATACCCCTGTTTCCGCATGAGCCTTCAGGCTCACCGGAAACAGGAGTTAAGGAGCAGCGGCCTTAAGACCACTGCTCCTTAACTCGTCCGCCACCTCTGAGGCTGCAGACATCAATCCGCCCAATCGCATACGATCGGGTTGATTGAAACCCCCTGCTAGTGGCCGCAAATCTGTAGGGGCAGCATTGCACAAGAAATTCACCAGAACTGCTTGTGCGATGTCTGGTGAACATGATCGCTACAGCGGATCATGTCCGCCAGACACTTCATAAATCAGCCCCTATATGGCTGAAGAAGGGGGTAACACCCCAAAAACGTTAACAAAGTAAAGGTGATTCAATACAAGTCCCGGCGAGTGCTCTCTTTGTTATACATATGGATTAATGTCTTCATCATCCTGGGCTCTCAACCGTTTGTATTCTAGAGTGCTAACTTTTGTAATTAATTTATATATATATATATATATATATATATATATATATATATATACTGTATATATATTTATATAAAACACAGGAATGGACCACACTCTGGGCTCTATTTAACAAGCTCTGTAAGGAGCTTGCTGGCCCCTTTTTCTGGCGAGTCTTCAGACTCGCCAGAAACAGTAGTTATGAAGCAGCGGTCACAAAGACCGCTGCTCCATAACCTGTCCACCTGCTCTGAGCAGGCGGACAGGAATTGCTACAATACAACCAGATTGAGTACGATCGGGTTGATTGACACCCCCCTGCTGGTGGCCCATTGGCCGCGAGTCTGCAGGGTGCGGCGTTGCACCAGCAGCTCTTGTGAGCTGCTGGTGCAATGCTGAATACGGCGAGCGTATTGCTCGCCGTATTCAGCGAGGTCTGGCGGACCTGATCCGCAGTGTCAGATCAGGTCCGCCAGACCTTGATAAATATGCCCCTCTGACTGGACCGGGTACGCATCCTAAGCCACTGTAAACTCCACAGCCCTGAACACTGACAGACAGCAGCACAGTTCCCAGCAACCCAGAAAGTTAACCCTTGAGTAGCCTGGGTGACAGGCCCATTGGGAAGGATTACAAACATAAATACAATACACAGAATAGTTTTAAACATTACTTATTTCTAGTGGAGTTAGCGAGCAAGTGGGAGCGTTAAATACTTCTCCACTTGTAATCTGGCCCAAAATGTTCTAAGTTACTTCACAGTGATGGTTCCAGCAAGTAATTGATAGGGGAACAAAAGCTTATCCTGACTAGGACAAAAAGTCATGTGGCTGGAGTCAGTGTGGGGTGGCAGAATCTGTGGCATTCCGTGAGAGGAGATGGCTGGTTTAGGGTGTAGTTAGGTAGGAAGGGACAGCAGCAGGGCAAATGTTCACCCTTTTCCTTAGTAAAACCTAAAATATTGGGATGGTTTAGCACCCTGTGCAGCCCAGTACAACTTCCACTTGAGCTTCAGTTTTTTTAAAATGGATGTTCTTGCACTGAATAAACTAATTTTGCACTGTAGGAGTTTTCTCTGTCAGCCAGTGAGCAGCAGATACCTAGATATTAATTACATTTCCACTTGTTTTTACTGTATACTGTTAACATGTGTAACTGCTGTACAATGTGCCTTTAAAGGGACAGTCTACTCCAAATTTGTATTGTGTAGAAAGATAGATAATCCCTTTATTACCCATTCCCCAGTTTTGCAAAACCAACACTGTTATATAAATACACTTCTTACCTCTGTGATTACCTTGTATCTAAGCTTCTGCAGACTGCACCCTTATTTCAGTTTATTGTACAAACTTGCATTTTAGCTAATTAGAGCTGGTTCCTACTTAAAGGGACATAATACTCATAAGCTAAATCACTTAAAACTGATGCAGTATAACTGTAAAAAGCTGAAAGGAAAATATCACCTGAGCATCTCTATGTAAAAAGGGTATTTTACTTCACAATTTCCTCAGCTCACCAGACTAAGTTCTGTGTAAAATGTTATGCTCAGCTGCTGCTCAGCAGCAGGTAAAAAAAATAATGAAGAAATGAACAGCAGCCAATCAGCATCAACAGTGCTGAGGTCATGAACTCATTCACTGTGATCTCATGAGATTTCACTTAACTCTCATTAGATTTCATTGTAAATTTCCTTACACTGAATATGGAAATAAGATGAGTGTGCACGAATGCTTGCTCCTTCCGCTGTCCCGGGACAGACATACTGATTTGTTGCTTAGAAGTCCTTTACAATGGGATGTGGCTACTGAGAAACTTTTGAGGTAAAATATCTCTCTTTTTTACATAGAGATGTTCAGTTGATATTTCTAGTCAGCTTTTTACAGCTATACTGCATCACTTTCAAGTGTTTAAACATTTGGGTATTATGGCCCTTTAACTCCACAAGAATGAGCACAATGTTATTTAAATGGCACACATGAACTAGCATTCTCTGGCTGTAAAAAGCTATAAAAATGCAATGATATAAAGGCGGCCTGCAGTGGATTAGAAACAGGCAGAGATTTAAAGGTTATAAAGTATAGTATAACATTAACAATGTTGGTTGTGCAAAGCTGGGGAATGGGTAGTAAAGATGGTATCTATCTTTTTTTAAATGTAAACATTTTGGAGTAGACTGTCCTTTTAGGCAATGAACTACAGTATGTAACAAATAATGTGTACTTCATTCTGCGCCATATCCCGCATACACAGAAGACTATTGTTTCAGGCTAATTGCAGGTCAAAGAACTGCTTTAAAAGAACAAAATAAATATTATGTACGCACTGATAAACACACCTCTTTCCGGGGGAAATATGGCTATTGCTTGGCAATGTACTCTGCCTTTACCAATAATCTATAACAGTTAGTAAGAATTACGTGTCTGCCTTTACAGATTTAGTAAATCTCTTAAAAAGGTGCAATATGACTTAACCCCTTTACTACTGGGACTTTCAGAGAAAAACTTGCCCAAAATACCGGAGAATTTTTAGCATTTTTGCTATCACTCTATTTAAACAGAAATAGAGCCTTGGTTTTTTTTATTTACCTTTCAAAATTATATATATTTTTTAAGTAGACAACCCGAAGTATTGATCTAGGCCCATCTTGGTATATTTCATGCCAACATTTCACCACCAAATACGATCAAATAAAAATAATCGTTAATTTTTTTCACAAACTTTGGGTTTCTTAATAAAATTATTTACATACTACTATTGCAATTATGGCACAACTGGTTGTAAAAGCTTTTCTGGTATCTCCTTTGTCCAGAAATAGCAGACATATATGGCTTTGACATTGATTTTTGGTAATTAGAAGGCCACTAATTACAGCTGCGCACCACACTTTTATTATTTCCTGCAGTGAAGTGATTAATTAGGTAGCTTGTAAATAGTGATGTCGCAAACATAAAATTTTCCGTTCGCAAACGGCGAACGTGAACTTCCGCAAATGTTCGCGAACGGGCGAACCGGGCGAACTTACATAGACTTCAATAGGCAGGCGAATTTTAAAACCCACAGGGACTCTTTCTGGCCACAATAGTGATGGAAAAGTTGTTTCAAGGGGACTAACACCTGGACTGTGGCATGCCGGAGGGGGATCCATGGCAAAACTCCCATGGAAAATTACATAGTTGATGCAGAGTCTGGTTTTAATCCATAAAGGGTATAAATCACCTAACATTCCTAAATTGTTTGGAATAACGTGCTTTAAAACATCAGGTATGATGTTGTATCGATCAGGTAGTGTAAGGGTTACGCGCGCTTCACAGTGACAGACCAAACTCCCCGTTGATGTGGAGCAAGACGCAGCAGCAGAAGAGGACTCAGCCGAGGAGGTTATGGAAGAGGATGGAATAGGAGGAGTAGAGGAGGTGGCTGCAGGCCTGCCTGCAAGTCGTGGCGGTGTCACCAACTCCTCTGCAGAGCCACGCATTCCATGCTTGGCAGCCGTCAGCAGGTTTACCCAATGCGCAGTGTAGGTGATATACCTGCCCTGACCATGCTTTGCAGACCAGGTATCAGTGGTCAGATGGACCCTTGCCTCAACACTGTGTGCCAGACATGCCATTACTTCCTTTTGGACAATCGAGTACAGGTTGGGGATTGCCTTTTGTGCAAAGAAATTTCCGCCGGGTACCTTCCACTGTGGTGTCCCAATAGCTACAAATTTTTGGAACGCCTCAGACTCCACCAGCTTGTATGGTAAAAGCTGGCGGGCTAAGAGTTCAGACAAGCCAGCTGTCAGATGCCGGGCAAGGGGGTGACTTTGTGACATTGGCTTTTTACGCTCAAACATGTCCTTGACAGACACCTGACTGTGGGCAGATGAGCAGGAACTGCTCAAGGCGAGAGACGGAGTGGCGGATGGTTGAGAGGGGGCAAGAAGGACAGCAGTGGTTGACGTGGCTGAAGATGCTGGACCAGGAGGAGGATGGCGGCTTTGAGTTTGTGTGCTGCTTGTACTCATGTGTTGATCCCATAGGCGTTTGTGATGTGCGATCATGTGCCTTCGCAAAGCAGTTGTACCTAGGTGGGTGTTGGACTTCCCACGGCTCAGTTTCTTTTGGCACAGGTTGCAAATGGCATCGCTGTTGACAGAGGGAGACATACAAAAAAAGCCACACTGCTGAGCTCTGCAATGACGGCATTCTGGTGGTGGCAACAGCATGCATTTATTGGCGTGTTGTCTGGCTGACCCCGGGTGCCGATGCATGCTGTCTGACTGTGCCACTAGCTCCTTGCGACGACCTCCCCCTGCTTCCAACTCGTCTCCTCCTCTTCTCTGTCTCCCCATCTGAACTTTCCCCCTGTTCTTCTTCTCTTCTAGCGGGCACCCACGTGACATCCAAGGACGCATCGTCATCATCAACCGCTTCACTTGTATCTGACAACTCGGCAAAGGAAGCAGCAGCGGGTACAACATCATTATCATCACACCGTAAGTCCATGTGTGTAACGCTGCCTGACTGAGACATATCCCTGTTATCTACATCCTCTGGCAATAATGGTTGCGCATCACTCATTTCTTCCAACTGATGTGTAAATAACTCCTCTGACAGATCAAGGCTAGTGTTGGTGGTGGCGGCAGGCGGGCGAGTGGTAACTTGAGAGGTGCCCGAAGCTAAGCTGGAGGAGGATGGTGTGTCAAGGTTCCGAGCGGAAGCTGTAGAAGATTGGGTGTCCTGTGTTAGCCAGTCAACTATGTCCTCAGAAATGTTGGAGTTCAGGGTACGTGGCCTCTGAACACTGGCCATTATTCTAGGGCCAAAGGGAATCACAGCACCACGACCACGACGGCCCCTGAGGGGTGGCCTGCCTCTGCCTGTCATTTTTTTTTTTCGATTAGTGGTACTATGCGTGCAAGCTACTGTGACAACAGATATGAGTGGCACTGTGCACTGGCAGAAGTTGGCAGAGTAGACGCTGCAGGCCTGACACACACGCTTGCACACAACTAACTGCTATTCAATCTATTACAGTCAAAATTGTATTTTTCTTTCAAATCATTACAATTTATAATCTGACTACTAGAAATAAGCGAACACTTGGCTCTCTGATGCCTTGGCTCTTTGTGCCCTGTGCTTCTAAGTGCCCTGTGTTACAAGTGGCCGAGTTAAGAACTGGAGTTAGAAACTGGAGGGGGAAACAGCTGTCCCACTAACAGGTAAAACTTACTAACTATACACCTGCACAATGCTTTCCATGTATTTTCTGCTATTTCTGTCTGCCCTTTTCCTAAATATCACTGCACTTCCCTGTAGCAACAATAACCCACACACTATCCATATCTCACCCTCCCTTCTCTCATCCCCTATGCTCTCCTCTCATGAACTACTTTGTCTCCTTAGAAATACTTCCCCATCTAACTCTCCTGTGTCTAATCATACCCGCTCCTACAAGTCCCCCTCTCACCTTCTGTCACTCGCACTCCTACTACTGCTTGCTGCTGGTGACATCTCTCCTAACCCTGGCCCTGCAGCAATAACCACACTTTTACACTCTCATTCAGTCCCCCACTGCAAAAAGGTCACGCAATCCTAACAATCTCATCTCTATTAACACACAGCGCTTATCCCCTCTCTTTTCTTGTGCTCTTTGGAATGCACGCTCTGTCTGTAACAAACTTACAACTGTTCATGACCTGTTTGTTTCTAACACCTTCAATCTTCTAGCAATTACTGAAACCTGGTTATCATCTTCTGACACTGCTTCCATTGCTGCTCTCACGCACGGTGGTCTCCACTTTAGCCACACACCTAGGCCAGGTGATAGACATGGTGGTGGTGTTGGAATCTTACTCTCCCCCTCCTGCTCCTTTCAGCACCTGCAGCCTCATCCATCTCTCTCCTTTTCCTCCTTTGAAGTTCACTGCATCCAACTATTTTGCCCCCTCTCCCTTAAGGTGGCAGTTATCTATCACCCCCCCTGGACCAACCTCCCAATTCCATGATAACTTCGCTGCCTGGCTTTCTCACTTTCTCTCTACAAATACACCTGCTTTAATCCTGGGGGACTTCAACATCCCCATTGATAAACCATCTGCCCCTGCTGCCTCTAAACTTCTCTCACTCACAAACTCCTTTGGTCTCTCACAATCCACCATATTCCCTACTCACCACGACGGACACTCTATTGATCTAGTATTCTCCTACCTCTGCTCTCCCTCTGATGCCACCTGTCTCCCATTTCCCATCTCAGACCACCATCTGCTCACCTTTAAGCTTAATATACAGGCTAAACCTACTTCTCCCCCTCACCCCCGCACCTGTAGAAATCTGCACACTGTGGATCCTCTACAACCCTCCCCCACACTTCCACAATATCCTGCCCTGACCTTGCTACAACCCACTATAACAATACTCTTTCCTCGGCACTGGACACTTTCGCTCCTCCCCAAATACGCAAAACCCCACATCGTCAGCTCCAACCCTGGCACTCTAACCAAAACGCTACCTGCAAAAATGCTCCCGTGCTGCTGAGCGTGCCTGGAGGAAATCCCGCTCTGAATCAGATTTCCTTCACTATAAGTTCATTCTTTATTCTTACTCCTCTGCCCTTCACTTAGCCAAGCAAACCTACTTCTCTTCTCTTATATCTACTCACTCCTCAAACCCTAAACGTCTCTTCTCCATTTTCAACTCTCTCCTTTATCCACCTTCGCCACCCCCTTCATCTGCCTTTAGTGCTCAAGACCTGGCAGACTACTTTTTCAACAAAACAATTACCATCCGAAGTAATATCCCAACACAAGTCTGCAACCTTCCATCTCCGCCCCCGGCAACCCCCTCCACCACTCTCAGCACCTTCCCCCCTACCTCTGAGAATGAAGTGAGTTCCCTATTGTCTTCCTCACACCTCACTACCTGCCCACTTGACCCTATACCTTCACATCTAATACCTTCTCTGTCTTCTACCCTCACTCCAGCTCTTACTCACATATTTAACCTATCCCTTACTACCGGTTCATTCCCATCTTCCTTCAAACATGCAAAGGTCACCCCCATCCTCAAAAAACGCTCCCTCAACCCCAATTCTCCTGCAAACTACCACCCCATATCACTGCTTCCGCTAGCTTCAAAAGTCCTGGAAAAACTAGTCTTCGATTGCTTAACCCACTTCTTGTCCTCCAACTCACTGCTTGACCCCTTACAATCTGGCTTCCGTTCCCAACACTCAACTGAGACTGCCCTCACCAAAGTTACTAATGATCTTCTTTCTGCTAAAAAAAATGGCCACTACTCAATACTTATCTTACTTGATCTGTCTGCTGCCTTTGACACAGTTGACCATCCCCTTCTCCTACGGACTCTCAGCTCCTTTGGGCTCTCTGACACTGCCCTTTCCTGGATCCACTCTTATCTCTCTAATAGGTCCTTTTCTGTCTCCTTTGCTGGTGGCGACTCCTCTCCATTGCCTCTGTCTGTTGGAGTACCTCAAGGCTCTGTTCTGGGTCCCCTACTCTTCTCTATTTATACATCCTCACTGGGTAAACTTATCAGTAGCTATGGCTTCAACTACCACCTCTATGCTGATGATACCCAGATCTACCTATCCACCCCTTCACTCTCTCCTTCTGTCCTTGCTCACATCAGTGTCTGCTTATCTGGCATTTCTTCTTGGATGGCCTCTCACACCTAAAAATCAATATGTCCAAGACTGAGCTCCTTCTAATCCACCCCTCTAATTCTACCCTGGTTCCTAACTTTTCAATCGCTGTTGGTGATACCACTATCTCCCCATCACCCCAAGTCCGCATCCTAGGAGTTACACTTGACTCCAATCTGTCCTTCATACCCCACATACAATTGCTCTCTTTCTCCTGTCGCAACCATCTACGCAATATCTCCAAAATCCGTCCATTTCTGAGTGCTGAAACTATTAAACAGCTAATCCACTCCCTGGTAATCTCCCAACTTGACTACTGTAATAACCTACTAACTGGCCTCCCTCTCTCTCGCCTCTCCCCTCTTCAATCCATCCTAAATGCCTCTGCTAGGCTAATCCACCTCTCCCGACGCTCTGTATCTGCTGCACCTCTCTGCGAGTCCCTTCACTGGCTCCCCATCCACAGCAGAATTAAATTCAAAATTCTCATCCTGACCTACAAAGCCCTTACCAATGTAGCCCGCCTCTACCTGTCCTCACTCATCAAGAAATATACTCAAGCCCGCCCCCTAAGATCCAACAATGACCTGCTCCTTGCATCTTCTACCATCACCTCCTCCCATGCCAGGCTACAGGACTTCTCTCATGCGGCACCAACCATCTGGAATGCACTTCCCAGAGCTGTTAGACTTTCCTCTAACCTTTCCTCCTTTAAATGCTCCCTAAAGACCTTTCTGTTCATGGAAGCCTATCTCTAAATCAGTAAAAAATTAATACTACCTTCCTAACTGCTGCCCCATCTAACTCCACACTAACATCATTCTCACCTTTGCAGTCCCCACCTCCTGTTTCTCACCCTCCTTCCATCTAGATTATAAGTTCCCACGGGAACAGGGCCCTCAATTCCCCCTGTATTTGTTTTGTTAAACTTTTGTGTCTTTTATATTGTATTGTACTGTACTTTTATCTTTGTACCCATGGACAGCGCTGTGGAATCTGTTGGCGCTTTATAAATAAAGAATAATAATAATAATAAATGTACACTACTGTTACACTAGATATGAGTTGCACTGGTGTGACACTGTGCCCTGGCAGGCCCTGAAACGCACACGTGTGAAGGAAACTGACTGCTATTATTTCACAGTCAAATTTCTAGTTTTTTTTTAACCCCTTAACGACCGAGGACGTGCAGGGTACGTCCTCAAAAAAAAGGTAGTTAACGCCTGAGGACGTACCCTGCACGTCCTCGGTGTGGAAAGCAGCTGGAAGCGATCCTGCTCGCTTCCAGCTGCTTTCCGGTTATTGCAGTAATGCCTCGATATGGAGGCATCCTGCAATAACCTTTGGTAGCCATCCGATGCAGAGAGAGCCACTCTGTGGCCCTCTCTGCACCGGAGATCGGTGGCTTTCCTCGTTGGTGGGTGGGAGCAGACTAGGGAGGCGGGTGGCGGCCATAGATGGCCCTGGTCATGTGGAGGGTGGCGGGTTCGTGGGCGGGGATGGCCGGGGGCGCGCACAGACGCGCGCACATGCACGGGAGGGTGGGGGCGGGCGCGTGCACGGGGAGGGAGCGGGTGGGAACCGCTACACTACAGAAAAATCTGTAATAAAAAATGTTGAAAAAAGGGATAGTAAGTAAAAAAAACAAAAAATGATCAGTAAGGTGGTGGGGGTTTGTTTGTGGGGGGGGGGGGGGAGCTACACTACAGAAAAAAAAAAACTAACAAAAAAAGCCCTTTTTTTGGCAAACTGGGTACTGGCAGACAGCTGCCAGTACCCAAGATGGCCCCCAATAAGGCAGATGGGGAGGGTTAGAGAGCTGTTTTGGGGGGTATCAGGGAGGTTGGGGGCTAAGGGGGGATGCTACACCACAGCATATGTAAATATGCTAAAAAATATATATTTTTTTTAAAAAAACTTTTATTTTAGTACTGGCAGACTTTCTGCCAGTACTTAAGATGGCGGGGACAATTGTGGGGTGGGGGAGGGAAGGGAGCTGTTTGGGAGGGATCAGGGGGTCTGATGTGTCAGGTGGGAGGCTGATCTCTACACTAAAGCTAAAATTAACCCTGCAAGCTCCCTACAAACTACCTAATTAACCCCTTCACTGCTATCCATAATACACGTGTGATGCGCAGCAGCATTTAGCGGCCTTCTAATTACCAGAAAGCAACGCCAAAGTCATATATGTCTGCTATTTCTGAACAAAGGGGATCCCAGAGAAGCATTTACAACCATTTGTGCCATAATTGCACAAGCTGTTTGTAAATGATTTCAGTGAGAAACCTAAAATTGTGAAAAATGTAACGTTTTTTTTAATTTGATCGCATTTGGCGGTGAAATGGTGGCATGAAATATACCAAAATGGGCCTAGATCAATAATTGGGGTTGTCTACTACCCTACACTAAAGCTAAAATTACCCCAAAAAGCTCCCTACATGCTCCCTAATTAACCCCTTCACTGCTGGGCATAATACACGTGTGGTGCACAGTGGCATTTAGCGGCCTTCTAATTACCAAAAAGCAATGCCAAAGCCATATATGTCTGCTATTTATGAACAAAGGGGATTCCAGAGAAGAATTTACAACCATTTATGCCATAATTGCACAAGCTGTTTGTAAATAATTTCAGTGAGAAACCGAAAGTTTGTGAAAAAATTTGTGAAAAAGTGAACGATTTTTTTTATTTGATCGCATTTGGCGGTGAAATGGTGGCATGAAATATACCAAAATTGGCCTAGATCAATACTTTGGGATGTCTTCTAAAAAAAAATATATACATGTCAATGGATATTCCGGGATTCCTGAAAGATATTAGTGTTCCAATGTAACTAACACTAATTTTGAAAAAAAGTGGTTTGGAAATAGCAAAGTGCTGCTTGTATTTATGGCCCTATAACTTGCAAAAAAAAAGCATAGAACATGTAAACATTGGGTATTTCTGAACTCAGGACAAAATTTAGAAACTATTTAGCATGGTTTTTTTTTGGTGGTTGTAGATGTGTAACAGATTTTGGGGGTCAAAGTTAAAAAAAGTGTGTTTTTTTCCATTTTTTCCTCATATTTTATAATTTTTTTTTATAGTAAATTATAAGATATGATGAAAATAAAGTCCATTTAATGGCGAGAAAAACTGTATATAATATGTGTGGGTACAGTAAATGAGTAAGAGGAAAATTACAGCTAAACACAAACACCACAAAAATGTAAAAATAGCCTTGGTCCCAAACGGACAGAAAATGGAAAAGTGCTGTGGTCATTAAGGGGTTAATGTACACTACTGTTAAATCAGATATGAGTTGCACTGGGGTGACACTGTGCCCTGGCAGGCAGGCACTGAAACGCACACGTGTGAAGGAAACTGACTGCTATTATTTCACAGTCAAAAAAGTGTTGTTTTTTTTTAAAATGTACACTACTGTTACACCAGATATGAGTGGTGGCACTGGGCAAGTGGGCACAGTATACGCTGTGAGCCTGACACACACACTGGCAGGCAGGCAGGCAACTGCAATTAGATTACACAGGGAAAAAAAAAAAAGCAGACTGATGTTCTAGCCCTAAAAAGGGCTTTTTGGGGTACTGTGCTTACAGCAGAGATCAGATGAGTCCTTCAGGACTGTAGTGGACACTGAATACACTAGCCTAGCTATCGATTTCCCTATTAAATCAGCAGCAGCTACACTGTCCCTCCTCTCACTAAAAATGCAGCTTCCGAATGAATCTAAAATGGATGCTGTCCAGGAGGTGGGAGGGTCTGGGAGGGAGGGTCTGCTGCTGATTGGCTGGAATGTGTATGCTGACTGTGAGGTACAGGGTCAAAGTTTACTCAATGATGACGAATAGGGGGCGGACCGAACATTGCATATGTTCGCCCGCCGCGGCGAACGCGAACATGCTATGTTCACCAGGAACTATTCGCCGGCGAACTATTCGCGACATCACTACCCATCATTAACATCAGGAGCATCTATAAATATAGATCATTGATGGTTGATGTATGCAATACCAGCCAACATGGCAGAGATTTTGGAATATGCATTAATGTTTTTTTATGGGGTGGGTGGAACAGAATCTGCAAGTGAGACCTCACCTATGTATTTAACCTCTTTGTATGAGTTAAACAAATAGTTATATAGGGACAGTAAAGCTAAAAATAAGTTACATAACAAACCTGATCATGTCATTTTCTGCATTCAGTGGCATAATATTTATTCTATATCTGCATCAGATGACATGGCAATACTATTCACTAACAAAATGACAAACATTATCCTTAATGAATGCTTTTGTAGATATCACAAGCACAGTAACCTACACTATATGTGTATTTTTAGTTCAGCTTCCTCTGTCATCAGTTGTTGCTGTAATGATAAATATAGTTGGGAATTTATAGCTTATTTAGAAAGGTGAAATTCTCAGAAGCTGGAGTGCTATGAGTAGGTTTACATGTATGCTCGTGGTATACAGGTCAGTTTGGGCTTGATATTCCAGTCATATGTCCTTAAGATCACTTTTAAGGTGACAGAAGTTTGCATCATCTAAATTGTTTTTAAAGGGATAAAAAAAAAAAGCGCAGAAAGAAAAAAGTCTGTTAGAGCACTTTATTATTGCACAGTTTCCTGCATATAACAATTTGTTTAAACCCTGCATAGGTAAACTCAGCTCCAGAGCAGCAATGCACTACTGGGAGCTGAACACATCTGGTTTGCCAATGATAAGAGCCATGTTTGCGTAGCCACCAATCAGCAGCATTGCTGTTCCTGAGGCTACCTAGGTGATATGCTGACACCAAGAGAACAAATTCCATTTCATAACAGAATTGAATAGAAAGGTCTCTAAAATGTGCATGCTTGACTTTCAAGTCCCTTTAAAGGGATATAACCACAAGAAAATTTGCAGCACCTGTAAGCGTGTTACCGCGGTTGCTTTCTTTCACATAAATGCACCCCAATATACAGCACCTGCTCCAAAACACATTAATCCCTCAAAATGTTCCGTGTTCATGTATGAGCTGCAAACAGTGTGCTGATGTAGCGCTGATCCTGGGGACCCACCTTAAATCTTCATTGCTCTAGATCCCCTCTCTCCGAAATCTGTGCATCCACAGTAGCCTGGAGGTCGAGCAGCAGCGTGGATCCCTACAGCGTCTCAGCGTGTACGCAGTCAGTCCGGAACTGCGTGTCGTCACAGCAAGGGGCGGAAGGATCCGCAGGTAAGGAGAGTCCACGGCCGGAGTAGACCGATGTTCCAACGTAGTGCTATATCTTACAAGGGTGGTGCATCGCTGCTCAGGAAATGTGAATGCCAGTGCCTTGAGACATATCCAAAAGGTACCAGCAAAAAGAACAAGTGGAGGCACCGGGTGATTTCACAAAACAAAACGTCCTTTATTCAGGTTTTAAAAAGACAACAGGAGACACTTTGGAAAAAGCTATAAACCTCTGGGGCAAAGATGGAGTGGTGGTACCCCACGTACCCTGATGCCGAAACGCGTCAGCATCAGGGTACGTGGGGTACCACCACTCCATCTTTGCCCCAGAGGTTTATAGCTTTTTCCAAAGTGTCTCCTGTTGTCTTTTTAAAACCTGAATAAAGGACGTTTTGTTTTGTGAAATCACCCGGTGCCTCCACTTGTTCTTTTTGCTGGTACCTTTAAAGGGATAATCTAGTCAAAATTAAACTTTTATGATTCAGATAGAGTATGCAATGTTATGCAACTTTCTAATTTATTTCCATTATCAGTTTTTTTGTTCTCTTAGTAACTTTATTTGAAAAGGCTGGAATGTAAGCTTAGGAGCCAGACCATTTTTGGTTTAGCACCCGGGTATTGCTTGATGATTGGTGGCTACATTTAGACACCAATCAGCACGTGCTACCCAGGTGTTGAACCAAAGATGGGCCTGTTTATAAGGTTACATTCCTGCTTTTTAAATAAAGATAGCAAGCGAACAAAGAAAATGGATAATAGGAGTAAATTAGAAAGTTGCTTAAAATTGCTGCTCTATCTGAATTATATAAGAGAAAAATGTGGGTCTCATATTCCTTTAAAAAATGGAAGTGAATTGGAAAGTTGTTTAAAATTGTGTGCTCTATCTGAATCGTGAAAGTTTAATTTTGACTTGTGTCCCTTTAAATATTTTTTTTTCATATGGTGGATTTTTCCATTAAATAGGCTGCAGATTACTTAAAGGGACACTGAACTCAAATTTTTTCTTTCGTGATTCAGATAGAGCAGCAATTTTAAGCAACTTTCTAATTTCCTCCTATTATCATTTTTTCTTTGTTCTCCTGCTATCTTTATTTGAAAAAGAAGGCATATGAGCTTTTTTGGTTCAGATCTCTGGACACCACTTTTTATTGGTGGATGAATAGTTATCCACCAATCAGCAAGGACAACCCAGGTTGTTTACCAAAAATGGCCCAGCATCTAAACTTACATTCTTGCATTTCAAATAAAGATACCAAGAGAATAAAGAAAATGTGATAATAGGAGTAAATTAGAAAGTTGTTTAAAATGTCATGCTCTATCTGAATCACGAAAGAAAAAAATTGGGTTCAGTGTCCCTTTAAACCTACTATATGCTATAAACTGAATGCTTGAGCTTATTTACATCCAGCCTCTGATTGGCCTCAGACTAAACATAACAATCATACGAGATTTATAGGGATGTATTCCTTGACTGCTCAGAAATATAAGAACAATGCACATTTTAGTAACACAATAATGCCCATAACACTTCTAAAACATTCATTCTTTTAAAAAGACACTAAACAAATTCAGATTGTTATATACCTGTATGTATAATTATTTGTATTTAAACAATTTTGCAATACTTTCATTATTTATTTTGTTCCCTTTTTCCTGTAATTTAATTAAGAAAATGATGGGCTTTCCAATTCATATTAAATGCTGAAGTTCAGATTTTACACAGTCATTGGCTACCCACAGGGCCGCCACTAGAAATTTTGGGGCCCCTGACTTAACCATTGATCAGGCCCCCCCCCCCTTTGACATGTGCAATTTTGGACCAAGTGACTAAAACGTATATGCACTTTATTCTTAAGTGTCTATTTAAACTTGGAAATGTTGTAAAGGTAGTAACATACACACACACAGACACTGAAACACACACACTCACACACTCACACATAAGGATTTACATATAGACACTCTAGCAGACACGCAAAGAAACACACTCAGACCCAGACACCCAAACAGACACTCAGCACTTGTTTACATTGACCTGACAAGTAATGAGGTAAACTACAGTTTTGTAAAAAAAAAAAAAGGAGATTTAGAAAACAAAATATGGAGTTCTGATTATCTTTTTGTAAAGGAAGATGCCAACTAAATGATGACAACAGCATGCAGTGGCTGAAAGGAAGGGCCCTGAACTGCCTAAACAATAATTTAAAGGTTAAATGGTAGATTGGTGACTTCCGGAAAGGTCTCATTAGTCTCAAAGTCTGTAAAAAGATGTGAATAATCAGTAGTAAGGTCAAAATGTCCTAAAAAGGAACAGACAGTGGACACACACACACAAAAACTCAAACTTGCACATACACCCAAGGAAACACTGACAGAGACAGCATCAGAAAACACACAAAGACATACACACACACACAGACACCCACAGAAAACACACAAAGACATACACACACAGAGAGACAATGAACGTATCCCAATGAAGGGATATAAAAGAGCGCTGATGTTAAAGGAAGAAAAACAATATTCAATATAAAACAAGGTAATAAACTTTAAATATAGTAGATCAGGTCTACCGTATTAGTCCTGTTTAATGTCCATAAGCTGGTGGTAAATTGAAGGGATAAAGATATCCCCCTGATAGGTATGGTGAGTAAGGCTGCTCCTCTTGATCCCAGAGAGTGTGGAACAACTGTTAAAATATAAAGAATAGAAAGAGGGCGCCTCAATAGCGTGATACCGTCTGGAATGCAGGTACAGATAAAAGTAAGTATTATGCTTACCAAATAGAGTGGCACTGTGCTGTGACCAGTGCAAAAGAGCAGGCTAGCACTTATCAGTGGCTAGTACACTGTGGAAGCCAAGCTCCAAAGGCACTTATCCTGGTTGATACTTTGTATATGTCTCCTGTTGACTGGACTTCAAGTGCTGCAAAGGTGTAATCTTTTGTGTGTTGTTCAGTTGGTATTGATAAACCACAACACAGACAACTTCAAATAAAATGACTTTTAATACTTATGACGCGTTTCTCAACCTCAAACGGGTCAGATAAAAAGTGAAACTCTTTTGCACTGGTCACAGCACAGTGCCACTCTATTTGGTAAGCATAATACTTACTTTTATCTGTACCTGCATTCCAGACGGTATCACGCTATTGTGGTGCCCTCTTTCTATTCTTTATATTTACACAGAGAGACAACCACATAAAACACAGACATACATACAACACCCTCACTGAGATATCCACAGAAAACACACAAAGACATACACACATCCTCAAAGAGACACCCACAGAAAACACACACCCTCACAGAGACATCCACAGAAAACACAGACATACATACATACACACACCCTCACAGAGACATCCACAGAAAACACAGACATACACACCCACCCTCACAGAGGCATCCAGAGAAAATACACAAAGACAAACACACACACACCCTCACAGAGACACCCATAGAAAAAGCTCAAAGACATATGCACACACCCTCACAGACATCCACAGAAAATGCACAAAGACATACACACCCACCCTCACGGAGAGACCCACAGAAAAAAAGTACATACACACTCATAGAGACACAAACCAAAGCACAAAGACATAAACACAGACACCCACAGAAACACTCACAGGAGGAAACATTTATGCACCTTGCGTCCCCTAAATTAACAGTGTGTGACATGCATGATAAAAAAAATTGCAGAAATTAAGAGATCACTTTTTAAAGAATCATATTTGTAAATGTGCAAACAAAAATAATTCTGTGAATTCAAAATTGTACATTAATGATCTGGGTAGATGGCTAGATGAAGAAAAGTACTTTTAAAAGGTTGACATATGGTTGTTTGATTTTTTTCCCCATTTTCCCCAACCAAGAGCACCACTTCAAATATAGTGTACTAATGTTCCCATCTGTCAGCTGTACTTATGGATATTGAAAATGCTGTACTCTATATGGTCTTGGTGGAACCATAAGCTGTGATACTCATAGCATTAGATCTGGTTAAATGCAGGATTTAGGCTTATTGGTAAATTAAGTCAGCTGTAGTGTAAACTGAACAGTTTTAAGTTAACCTGTCTCATTTCAAACAATGAGCAATCTTAGTCTGAGACTATAACATGTTATGCAGATGTAAAAAATCTTAGATAAAATGCCTCCTTGCATCTGGAAAGTCCTTGCATAAAGGGGCAGTAAACTGGAATGTAGTTCTTGACTCATGGGGCCCCCCTAGCCCATTGGGCCCCTGACAGGAGTCACCCCTGTCACCCCCTGATGGCGGCCCTGGCTACCCACCCTAGTGACCCATTTATGACTGTCCCATACTGGCCTCATCAGAGAAAGAAACATAGGTTAAAATATGGCGGTGCCCATTACTTTATAGACACTAAAATGTAACACTTATTTTTTTCAATATACAAATACATCTGTGTATTATTATCAGTCTAATCTTTGATTTTAATTTTACATTCTGTCTAGTATGTAATGATTGTTTAATGTCCCTTTAAGCAGATATTTCAGAAAGCTTTGCTTACTTGCTGATACTTATGCATATACCAAAACGGTTTCATGTCCCTTTAACAATCTGGTGTTTTAAACCAAAATAACAACTTTACCTTTGCAATGAGGTGGTAGGAAAAACTGAAATATAACCAAAAATATAATGTCAACTTCTATCTGCACACAAACTGAAATGCCTAAATTCAAAACAACCTTAAACAAGCAACCAGAAAATTCTTAATGTACTTAAAGGGACATGAAACCAATTGTTTTTCTTTCATGGTACAGATAGAGCATGCAATTTTAAACAAATTTTTCAATTTACTTCTTTTATATAATTTGTTTCATTCTCTTTGTATCCCTTGTTGAAAAGTATACCTAGGTAGACTCAGTAGCAGCTGATTGGAGGCTGCATATATATGGATATTTGCCACTTTTTACCTATGTGATAACCTTGTATCTAAGCCTCTACAAACTGTTTAGCATATGAGCTCACCTAGGTTTAGCTTTTTAACCAAGAATACCAAGGGGTCGATCCGATATAAATCGTCGCCCGCAAAAGCCGGCGACGCCAATATTTGCGCGGATTTGGTATCACATATACGGCGTAACCTAGAAGTTACGCCCGTATATTTCTGCCGTCGCCCGCAGTTTTTTGGGCCATAGGCAGGTATACCAAACCCGCGCAGTTTGGTATCCAATATGCAGCGTAAGGACTTACGTGGCGAAAATGGAGAAAACTTACTCCATTTTCACCTCGCCACAAAAAGCAGCCGTAAGAAGCCTTACGCTGACTATTGGAGCCCCGTAACTCCCTAAACTAACTAGAAAATAAACCTAACACCTAACGCATGCGCAATGTCTATCTCCCTGTCAACCGCGATCTGCTAAAATAAACCTAACACCTAACGCATGCGCAATGTCTATCTCCCTGTCAACCGCGATCCCCCCCCCCCGAAATCCCTAATAAAGTTATTACCCCCTAAACCGCCGCTCCCGGACCCCGCCGCCATCTACATAAACTAACCCCCTACTGTGAGCCTCTAAAACCGCCGCCATCTACTTTATCTATCCCCTAATCTGACCCCTTACACCGCCGCCACCTATATAAAAATTATTAACCCCTAATGTAAGCCCCTTACACCGCCGCCATCTCTATTAAAATGATCGGAACAGCCAATAGAATGCGAGCTCAATCTGATTGGCTGATTGGATCAGCCAATCGGATTGAACTTGAATCTGATTGGCTGATTCAATCAGCCAATCAGATTTTTTTAACTTAATTCCAATTGGCTGATAGAATCCTATCAGCCAATCGGAATTCGGCGGACGCCATCTTGGATGACGTCATTTAAAGGTACCTCATTCCAAGTTCAGCAGTCGGCCGGGATGGATGCTCCGCGGCGGCGGAGCGAAGAAAGAAGATTGAAGATGCCGCCGGAAGAATGAAGACTTTGCTGCCGCTTGGAGGAAGACGTCGCCGGAGGAAGAATTCTTCTTTGCCGCTTGGAGGAAGACGTCGCCGGAGGAAGAATTCTTCTTTGCCGCTTGGAGGAAGACATCGCCCGGATCGGATCAGGAGTTCGGCCCGGTGTGGTGAAGACAAGGTAGGGAGATCTTCAGGGGGGTAGTGTTAGGCTTTTTTAAGGGGGGTTTGGGTGGGTTTAGAATAGGGGTATGTGGGTGGTGGGTTGTAATGGGGGGGGGGTATTGTATTTGTTGTATGCAAAAGAGCTGAATTCTTTGGGGCATGCCCCACAAAAGGCCCTTTTAAGGGCTGGTAAGGTAAAGAGCTTTGAAATTTGTTAAATTTAGAATAGGGCAGGGAATTTTTTTTATTTTGGGGGTTTATTATTTTATTAGGGGGCTTAGAATAGGTGTAATTAGCTTAAATATCTTGTAATCTTTTTTTTATTTTTTGTAATTTAGTGTTTGTTTTTTTTTGTAATTTAGTTTAGTTAATTTAATTGTATTTTTAGATAGATGTTAGTAGTTTATTAAATTTATTGATAGTGTAGGTGTATTTGTAACTTAGGTTAGGATTTATTTTACAGGTAATTGGGTAATTATTTTAACTAGGTAGATATTAAATAGTTAATAACTATTTAATATCTATTATACCTAGTTAAAATAATTAACAATTTACCTGTAAAATAAATATTAACCCTAACATAGCTACAATGAAATTATTAATTATATTGTAGCTATCTTAGGGTTTATTTTATAGGTAAGTATTTAGATTTAAATAGGAATATTTTAGTTTATAAATGAATTAGATTAATTTAATATAAATTTAGTTAGGGTTAGATAGAGTTAATATAGTTAATATAAATACTATAGTAACTATATTAACTATATTAACCCTAATATAATTGGGGTTAATATAGTTAATATATATAATGTAATACCTATATTAACTATAATATACTTAGGGTTAATATAGATAACATAGCTGGCGGCGGGGTAGGTAGATTAAATTAGGGGTTAATCATTTTAATAGAGATGGCGGCGGTGTTAGGGGCTCACTTTAGGGGGTTATAGATATAATATAGCTGGCGGCGGGGTACGGGAGCGGCGGTTTAGGGGTTAATAGCTTTTTTATTGTTAGGCTAGTGAGGGGGGATAGCGGATTGAGGGTTAGACAGTGCGGGCTATGTTAGGGAGGCGTGTTAGACAGTGCGGGCTATGTTAGGGAGGCGTGTTAGACAGTGCGGGCTATGTTAGGGAGGCGTGTTAGACAGTGCGGGCTATGTTAGGGAGGCGTGTTAGACAGTGCGGGCTATGTTAGGGAGGCGTGTTAGACAGTGCGGGTGTTTTAAACTTTAGTCAGGTTTTATAGGCGCCGGCAGATTCTAACGTGGCGCAAGTCACTGGCGACGCCAGAAATTTGTACTTACGCAGATTTCTGGACATCGCTGATTTGTGAGACTTACGGCACGTTAGCATCTGACGGCGACCTATATGGGATGGCTCGAGTTGCGAGCTGAAACTGCGGGCGACGCCGGTTCCCTCGCTTGCGCCGCAAACTGCGATCGATATCGGATCGCGCCCCAGGAGAACAAAGCAAATTTGATGATAAAAGTAAATTGGAAAGTTGATTTAAATTGCATGCGCTATCTGAATCATGAAAGTTTAATTTTGTCTAGACTGTCCATTTAACTTACATTTATACAGTTTATTACCAATCAATTAAGTGGCAATAAGGACAGTAGTTTATAGGCTTGAGGCAAACTTTGTTTTTTTGTAATTGTGACACCATTTTCCATATTTTAAGGTATGAATGGTAATTTTAAATGTGACTGCACACAGATGAGGAGGGATAGTATTGAGATGAGACATACCAAATAGTGGGAAATGATTGCTGCACAATTGTTAAAGTTCCAGTGATCATTCCTCATTAAAGAGATGGTAAAACCAAAGTGAAACTTTCATGATTTAGATAAAGCATGCCATTTTAAGCAACTTTCCAATTTACCTTTAATACTTTGTTTTATGGGTATCCTTTGTTGAAAAGCATACTTAGGCTCAGGAGCAGCAACGCACTACTGTAAGCTTGTTGGTTACAAATGTATGCCTCTGGTCATTGGCTTACCCAATGTGTTTATCTAGCTCTTAGTGGTGCATTGATGCTCCTTCAACAAAGGATACCAAGAGAATGAAGCACATTTATAAATATATTTATATTGAAAAAGTTGTTTAAAATTGTATGTTCTATCTGAACAATGCACAATTGGGTTTCATGTCCCATTATATAAATAATTTTCAAAAAGATTATATCCCTTGCTAATTTTTGCATTTACTGCAAACCATGACAATTTAAGGTCAATGGGTATTACTGTGTTATTATAGTGACAATTAAGTGAAATGTCTCATGAAAATAGTATACAAATAAAATAAACAACTTACAATTATCACATTTATATGTTTCTGTTGGTTACTGATCTCCTCTCTATGAGAACATTCAGAAGTAGACTCAGAAGTGTGCAGATTTTCAATACTTGTCTAAGTTCTCTGCATTTGTGTATGTGAAGGAGTGCAATATAACACTGCATGACATGAGAGTTCTATATCATTTACACTTTGTATTGTATATTATTTTAGATTTTGTCCTTTAAGTCTTATTATATTACAACTTTGAAATTGTATTTTTTAATGCATTTAGATTCTTCATACAGCAGTGTTTTTAGGATTGTGAATTTACAAATTCTGAATAGGTTTTGACAGTTTCTGTGTATCTTTAAAAAAATATGCATATACTTTGCATATTTCTGAATATCTTTTACAAATTGCATTATACTTTGTATCTGTTCTATGTAACATGAAGGAGGGACATGGGTTTTCTCTGGGCTTAACAGGGGAGTTTCCAGGGTGTGTCTAAATCTCTCTCACAATTCTCATAATATTTTCTAAGCATTTATCACCAGCATGACTCACTGATTTATCTCACCAGCTGTATGCAGGTTCTCAAAATTCACAATACCCTTATTTAACTGGCAGAAAAATAATGTTAATAAAC
This sequence comes from Bombina bombina, assembly GCF_027579735.1. NCBI lineage: Eukaryota > Metazoa > Chordata > Amphibia > Anura > Bombinatoridae > Bombina > Bombina bombina. Next base: position 41,323,667 of record NC_069500.1, on the reverse strand, counting down.
TAGAGGCAAATGCACATTAATTGTAGTGAAAACATTTTCAGTTTAATTTGTATTTGCTGCAAAGTGAGAATTTTATACTATTGACAGATGCTTCCCTGTTAACCTCACTCTCCCCGGTGAGATTCTGTATCCCAAAGAGTTTAATTACTTTCTATGAAAGGCAGTTCTCATCTTTTTTTGCCATCCAGGATCCATCCTTTTAATTAGAGAATTTATTGAATTTACTGAGTTAAGCCCCAGTGAAGTCTGCACTATAATTTCTCTCCAACATGGAAAGTTCTAACAATAGATACCAAGAGAAAGAAGTAGATTTGATAACTGAAGTGTAATTTGTATATGGGAACATTTTACATTTTTCAATATGACTAAAGCAAGAACTACTATACTGACCTTCATGGCAATTGAAAAACATTTCAGTTTTATTTGTATTTGCTGGAAACTGAGAATCTTATATCTGTGACAGATGCTTACTGTTAGCCTCACTCTCACTTGTGAGATTCTGTATCCCAGAGAGCTACATTATTTTATATGGGAGGTAGCTATCATCTCTCTTTGACTTCCAGGTTCCACCTGTTATCATAGGTGTTTGTCTAAAAGAGTGATTTCTGTCCCTGGTGCAGCTAGGTGTACTGTACCTTTAAGGAGGCCTACAGATCAAGTAGGCCTTAATTGTAGCAGTATATTAGCTCTGTGTTTTTAGCATGTGGTTGCTTTAGTATTGAGTTAATTCATCTTGCTCTGGAAATTACTATTTGTTTAAACTGGTTTAACTTCTGCTTCCTCTGCTTGGACTGACTGGGTTTATGACTTTAGCTTGTTTGTGGACTCTGCATTTGTTTAATGAATTGTTCTTAGACTTAGATTACCTTAACCCTGGATTCCTCTGCTATCAGAAGATCTATATTTAAGTAATTTATTCAAGTTTATATTCGGCTGGATAGCAGGACTAAACTTTTACAAAGCTATGTGTTTCTTTTGTATTTGTATTTACAAACTTACAGTTACTTTCTAATACTTAATTGTTGTTTGTTTTGAAGGAGCTGATTAAAGTACTAGAGAGAGTTCAGGTATTAAAGTTAGTCTTATTGCTCTCTTACCCCTGGACTTTGTTTGTACACTGTGTTTACTTCCAGTGTCCCAGTAAGGGTTTGTGGTCTACTGGGCCTCTCAGCTATTAATCCCAGGTTTTTTCATTGTGAAACAGCACTCCACCTGACACTGGGAAGAAGGGTGCTCGAACAGGAAAGCTGTATTCTGTTTGGTACACCACCAATACTCTTAGAGAATCCCTCTATCTTACAGTGCTCCCATGGAAAGTTTTAACAATAGATACCAAGAGATAGAAGTAAACATGATAACAACAGTTTGATTTTGATCTCCATGTTCCTTTTTTATGTGAAAATTTGACATTTTCCAATGTGACTATATGAAGATTTTTAGACCAAGCAAAAGCAAAAACTACCATAATGGCCTTATTAAAATTAGGATAGAGGTAAATCTTATACGGTTTTGGTTGATGAAGATACAGTACAAAGCTTGAATTAGATATTTTTTTCAATACAGCTTTATGTGTGCTAGAAAAACTAGTCAAAATAATGGCAGACAGATACAACTTTAATACTGTATTTGCAAGTTGTTAAATGTATCTGGAAATTAGATCAAATTTAAAGCTATTTCAATTTAGAGTTTGTTTTATTCTGATTTTATTGATCTTTTTGTATATCTAATTCTACAGGTTTTTAAACCTGTTCAGTTCAAACCAATCAAAGAATGCACAACTCTAATAAAAACAATTTACCTTTAACCCATTCACTGCTAAACCTTTTTTTTCACCCCAGTGCTGAGCCAATTTTGAACCTTTTTTCTACCTAGACTTAAACTTGATTGCAAGTCAAATTTCATTGGGTGACCCACACAAATAATATATTGTTTTTTTCAGCAGGCCCAGCAGATTCATAATAAACCATTTTTATTATTTATAATTCATGGCATATGGGATAGCTGCGGCAAAAACTGTAAAAAAAGAAATGTATACATCTTTTCTTAGATTTTAGTAAATACTACTGAAAATGGCCAGGTGACATCTGCTGTTACTGTGATCCCCTTACTAAATTGTCATCATGGGTAGACACATGAAATAGTAGCCCATACGGGCCTTTGGGGGTTATAATATAGATTAGAGAGGCCCTATTGTTCAGAACAGGTGTTAACTGTTACCACAGTGATCACCTGACTATAAAGACAAATCATTTGAAAGAACAGGGGATTTTCTTGGAGGTTTCTAGCTGCTATGGGAGCTGAGATCAAGGGGTCTGAAAAAACTCCCCCCCATCCAGCTCCCTTTCAGCTACAGAGAGCTTCCTGGTTTTATCCTCTTTGTGACGTCACCAGCACCCTCATCAAACCTGGGAGTGCCATCCACTAGGCCACCAATGACCCACGGCCTTTAGTTATGGAGATAGCAGAAAACTGTGTTTGAATGGCGATGCCCCTACATGATGAGAAGGGCTTGTCTTGCGCCTATAGGTAGTGATGTGCATGACGAGAACGCATCGTCATGTACATCAAAGGAGTTAAAGGAACAGTAAAGTTAAAATTAAACAGTCATTATTCAGATAGAGCATACAATTTAAAAAAAACTTTCCAATTTACTTAAATTATCAAATTTGAATTATTATCTGTTTATCTTTTGTTGAAAAGAATATCTAGGTATGCTCAGGAGCAGCAATGCATTCCTGGGAGATAGCTACTGATTGGTGTCTGTTCATATATTCCTCTTGTCATAGGCTTACCTGATGTAATTCAAGTAGTTCCCAGTAGTTGATTGTTGCTCCTTCAACAAAAAATATCAACAGAATGAAGCAAATTTGGTAATAAAAGTAAATTGGAAAGTTTTTGGGTTTTTTAATTGTCCTATGTGAATCATGAAAGGACATTTTGAGTTTTATGTCCCTTTAAAACAAAGTTTGAGCTTCAGAACAGATAATTGGTGAGTTTTTTTTTCTGTATGTGGTTTAAGCTCAAATATTTATGGAAGATACTTTACATTAGAGAGCTTATTAGTTAACATATCGTGACACGTATCTATGATAGACTGAGAGGTTGATGATCAAAAACTCGCGGCATGGAGAGAATCTTTGAGGGCTTTTTTTGAGAATTATATTGCAATGTAGCTGTCTCTCCTTCACATCCAGAACTCTGCATAGAGAGATAAACTCATCTAAAAAAAAAAAAATTGTGTTTTTTAAAAGTCTTTGAGGGACCTCGCGGTACTGACGAGACATATTAGATCATCTCGCAGAGCGGAAGGGTTTAGATTATCAGACTCTCAGAGAACACTTCTCTATGCAATGTCATTAAAAATAAAATAACTGCACATACCGCTGCAAATGATCAGGGAAGAAGATAGAGACTTTTCAGGTCAAAGTTCCTCATAACACAGTTTGTATTTTTCATGTATACCAGTCAAGGTCTTACTGAAATGCCCTAAATTTATATTTACAGATATTTACAAATGTGCAGAGAAAAAGCATTTACTAGGAATTTGTTTGTAAACACATCACGTACTGATATTATATTTGTGTTGGTAATATAAGAAATCTGTTATACCAGTAATGGACTTATAAAGTCTCTAGAAAATATAATACTTCCTATGTTGAGGTTCACAGCTTCAAATCATACTAAAGGTACATTTTTATTATAATTTCAATAGTCTTGTATTCATGTTCAAACAAATGTTCCAAGCTTCCAATGTGCCAAATATTTTGCATTTCTACAGGATATAGACCTATACTGTATTTACATTTAAAATGAAGCAGGTCGATTAATACCGCGAATCTGCAGGGGGCAGCATTGCACCAGCAGTTCACAAAGAACTGCTGGTGCAATGATGAATGCTGACAGCGTATGCTGTTGGCATTTATTGATGTGCGGCAGACATGATACGCTACTTTGTATCATGTCCGCTCGCACATTGATAAATATGCCCTTATGAATCAGGTGCTTGGAATCACACTGCAATATTTTACTTCCTTTGTCTCATCTTGCTCTGCACTAACAGACAAACCTAAATGATCAGCTATCCAGATAAAAATGAATTGTCTCTAAATAAAGTCTCTAAATAAATATTGTGAGGACAAAGAGAAGACCAAAAGAATAGCTACTATATATATACTGTGTGTATATATATATATATATATATATAGTAAAATCCATGAGCACTGCAAATGCCTTGTTTAGGTGCATTTAAAATTGGTCGTTTAGAATGTTTCATTTATCTACTATGAAAATTCTAGATAGTTTCTGTAAATTTCTTAAAAGTGTAAAAAAATGTTTACAAAATAAACTCAATTTAAGCCTGCCTTATAAAATATGCTGTTGTCCTCATAAAGACTAAAATCTGAAGTTCTGCATTTTCCGGGACAGTCGCGTTTGAATTTCTGCCCCACTGTCCCTGTTTTTTTCCCTGTAAATTAAATAAATAAGGAGTTCCCACATTTTCTTTTAAAACCAGGCCTATATTTTACGAGTTCCTCATATTGGGCCAGATAACAAGTGGAGAGGTATTTATCTCTCCCACTCAATCGCTAACTCCACTAGAAGTAAGCTTTTTGCATGCATCGAGTAGCGCTCGCATTACAAGTTGAAAGTAAACTGTGTTTGCTCACATGCTAACCTGATGCGTATAAGAAGCTGAACTTAGAATATCACATGCACAATAACATATTCCCCTACTCACATTCCTATTTTACATTCCAATGTTCTTCTCATAGCAGAATATGCTCTATTCATTTATAAATACATATTTCTACATATATATGATGTTTCTTTCCACAAAAATAAATAAATTATATATATATATATATATATATATATATATGATTTTATATAGGTATAAATATATACACAGATATACTGTATATATATGTGAATAACTATTTAAAAATACAGATAAGATAAATCGCTATGTGCAGAACATTGTAATGTCAAATATTTACAGTAAATACACACCATAACACTTTATTAAATATGAATATTTCATAAATATGGTTTTACATGTTTCATCTACTTGACTGCAATGGGCTCCAAAGCACTTATATACAGTCATGGCCAAAGATATTGGCACCCCTTAATTTCTGTCAGAAAATGCGCCACTTTGCCCAGAAAATTGTTGCAATTACAAATGTTTAGGCATTCCAATGTTTATTTATTTTGTTTGTATTGGTATGACACAAAAAAGTGGAGAAAAAAAAAGCCAAATCTGACACATTCCACCCAAAACTCCAAGGGGCCGAATTATCAAGCTCTGAATGGAGCTTGATGCCCCGTGTTTCTGGCGAGCCTTCAGGCTCCCCGGAAACACAAGTTATGAAGCAGCGGTCTAAAGACCGCTGCTCCTAAACCTGTCCGCAATATCAGATCATGTCCGCTCGCACCTTCTTAAATATGCCCCCAAAAATGAACTGGACAAAATTATTGTCACCTTCTCAAAATTGTAAGAAATAATTGTATTCGAAGTTTGTGATACTCCTGTAATTTGTACTTAATCTCACCTGTATCAATTAACAAGTGCTGACAATATAGAAATCACACTGGCAGCCAGTTAAAATGGTGAAAAATTGACTCAACCTTTCTCTTGTGTGACTCTGTGTGCCACACTGAGTATGGAGAAGAGAAAGAGCAGCAAAGAATTGTCTGAGGATTGTGGAAATGCATGGACAATCTCAAGGTTACAAGTTTATCTCCAGAGATCTTAATGTTCCTGTATCCACTTTGTGCAACATTGTCAATAAGTTTACAGCCCATGGCACTGTAGCCTATCTCCCTGGACGTGTACGAAAGAGAAAAATTGATCAAAGATTGGAACGAAGAATTGTTCGAATGGTGGATAAAGAACCTCGATCAACTTCCAGACAAATTTATGCTGAACTTCAGGCACAGGGTACAAATGTGTCAGCTCGCACTATACGTCACCATCTGAATGAAAAGAGACCCAGGAGGACCCCACTGCTGACATAGAAACATAAAAAAGCCAGATTGGAGTTTGCCAAAACTTACCTGAAGAAGCCAAAATCCCTTTGGGAGAATGTGCTGTGGACAGACGAAACAAAATTGCAGCTTTTTGGTAAAGCCCATCATTCTACTGTTTTCAGGAAAAGAAATTAGGCTTTAAAAAATAAAGAATACATTCCCTACAGTCAAACATGGTGAAGGTTCACTGATGTTTTGGGGTTGCTTTGCTGCTTCAGGCACTGGATATCTTGACTGTGTGCATGGCATTATGAAAACTGAAGACTACCAAATAATTCTGTAGTGCAATGTAGGGCCTAGTGTCAGAAAGTTGGATCTCCATCAGAGGTCATGGGTCTTACAGCAGGACAATGAACCCAAAGCACACATCAAAAAGCACCCAGAAATGGTTTAAGAAAAATCACTGGAGGGTACTGTACTGGCCAGCAATGAGTCCAGGGGGTAAATTTATCATGATGCGGACAGACATGATCCACTATAGCGAATCACGTCCGCCGCACATCGATAAATGCCAACAGCATACGCTGTCAGCATTTATCATTACACCAGCAGTTCTTGTGAACTGCTGGTGCAATACCGCCCCCTGCAGATTTGCGGTGAATCGGCCGCTAGCAGGGGGTGTCAATCAACCCAATCGTATTCGATCGGGCTGATTGCTGTCAGCCACCTCAGAGGTGGCGGACGAGTTAAGGAACAGCGGTCTTAAGACCGCTGTTTCTTAACTTCCACTTCAGGTGGAACTGAAGCAGAGTGGGTCGGAAGCAGCATCCGCTGCTTCATAAATCAACCAGATCTCAATCCCATAGAGCACCTCTGGAGAGATCTCAAAACAGCAGTTGGGAAAAGGAACCCTTCCAATCTGAGAGACCTGGAGCAGTTGGTGAAAGACGAGTGGTCCAAAATTCCAGTAGAGAGGTGTAAGAAACTAATTCATGGTTACAGTAAGCGATTGATTTCAGTCCATGAGCTAGTGACGTATGGGATATACAATCCATCCAGGAAGGGCAAAGTTTCCCAAACCTCAAAATGCCTATAAATACACCACTCACCACATCCACAATTCAGTTTTACAAACGTTGCCTCCTATGGAGGTGGTGAAGTAAGTTTGTGATAAGATTTCTACGTTGATATGCGCTTCTCAGCATTTTGAAACCCGATTCCTCTCAGAGTACAGTGAATGTCAGAGGGATGTGAAGGGAGTATCACCTATTGAATGCAATGGTTTTCCTCACGGGAGATCTATTTCATAGGTTCTCTGTTATTGGTTGTAGAGATTCATCTCCTACCTCCCTTTTCAGTTCGATGATATACTCTCATATTCCATTACCTCTACTGATAACCGTTTCAGTACTGGTTTGGCTATCTGCTATATGTGGATGGGTGTCTTTTGGTAAGTATGTTTTCATTACTTAAGACACTCTCAGCTATGGTTTGGCACTTTATGTATTTATATAAAGTTCTAAATATATGTATTGTACTTATATTTGCCATGAGTCAGGTTTCAGTATATTTCCTTTTGCAGACTGTCAGTTTCATATCTGGGAAATGCATTTTTTAGGAAAAATGTAATTCTTACCTGGGGTATAGCCTTTTTTCAATTGACTGTCATTTTAAATTTGCGGGCAAAATTAGGCTCGCGAGAGAGCAAAATGCCAAAGTTTATTGCGTCATTTTTTGTGAGAGATTTTTTGGCGCGCAGTTACGTTTGATGATGCAAATTCGTCATTTCACAGGGTTGCATCTTCAATGACGCAAGTGTGTCATTTCCGGATGTTGTTAGCGCCAAAAAAAATTTATGTTTGTGTTGTGCGTCATACTTGGCGCCAAATATTTCATTATTTTAAACCCCATTCCTATATGCGTCTTGCCTTTTTTCTCTATCAGAGGGCTAGCTGCCATATAAGGAAATTGATCATTTAGCTTTATATGCTGTTTTTTATCTTACATTTGCAAGATTTTCTCAATCTGATCCTGTCTCAGAAATCACTGTTGGAACCCTGCTGCCTGATAACAGTTCTACCAAAGCTAAGTACATTTGTTGTAAACTTGTGGAGATTATATCTCCAGCTGTGGTTTGTAATAGTTGTCATGATAAACGTTTACATGCAGATAATGTGTCCATCAGTAATAGTACATTGCCTGTTGCTGTTCCTTCAACATCTAATGTACAAGATATACCTGTGAATTTAAAATAATTTATTGCTGATTCTATTTAGAAGGCTTTGCCTGCCATCACACCTTCTAATAAACAAAAAAAAGATCTTTTTGAAACTCCTCATAAAGTTGATGAAATTTCAAATGGCCGACAACATACTGAATTATCCTCCTCTGATGAGGATCTATCTGATTCAGAAGATCCTTCCTCAGATATTGACACTGACAAATCTACTTATTTATTAAAAATGGAGTATATTTGTTCTTTGTTAAAAAAAAGTGTTTATTACATTGGATATTGAGGAAACTAGTCCTCTTGATACTAAAACTAGTTAACGTTTAAATTCTGTTTATAAACCTCCTGTGGTTACTCCAGAGGTTTTTCCAGTTCCTGATGCTATTTCTGATATGATTTCTAAGGAATGGAATAGGCCTGGTACTTCTTTTATTCCTTCTTCAAGGTTTAAAAAATTGTATCTTTTGCCAGCAGTTACATTGGAGTTTTGGGAAAAGATCGCCAAAGTTGATGCGGCTATCTCTACACTTGCTAAACGTACTACTATTCCTATGGAAGATAGTACTTCTTTTAAAGCTCCTTTAGATAGGAAACTTGAATCTTATCTAAGGAAAGCCTATTTATATTCTGGTCATCTTTTCAGGCCTGCAATTTCTTTGGCTGATGTTGCAGCTGCATCAACTTTTTGGTTGGAAAATTTAGCGCAACAAGAATTGGATTCTGATTTGTCTAGCATTGTTCACTTGCTTCAACATGCTAATCATTTTATTTGTGATGCCATTTTTGATATCATCAAAATTGGTGTTAAATCTATGTCTTGCTATTTTAGCTAGAAGAGCTTTGTGGCTTAAATCTTGGAATGCTGACATGACTTCTAAGTCTAGATTGCTATCTCTTTATTTCCAAGGTAATAAGTTATTTGGTTCTCAGTTGGATTCGATTATTTTAACTGTCACTGGGGGGAAGGGAGTTTTTTTGCCTCAGGGTAAAAGACCTAAGGGTAAATCTAAAGCTTCTAACCGTTTTCGTTCCTTTTGACAAAATAAGGAACAGAAACCTAATCTTTCCCCCAAGGAATCTGTTTCCAGTTGGAAACCTTCTTCAAATTGGAATAAATCCAAGCCATTTAAAAAAACCAAAGCCAGCTCTCAAGTCCGCATGAAGGTGCGGCCTTCATTCCAGCTCTGCTTGTAGGGGGCAGATTAAGATTTTTCAAAGAGACCTCCTGTGAGAAGATATTTTCTCTCACGCATCCCAGCAAATCCAGTAAAGGCTCAGGCTTTCCTGAAGTGTGTTTCAGACCTGGAGTTTTCAGGGGTAATCATGCCGGTTCCGTTTCAGGAACAGGGTTTGGGGTTTTATTCAAATCTATTCATTGTCCCAAAGAAAGAAAATTAATTCAGACCAGTTCTGGATCTGAAAATTTTGATTCGTTATGTAAGCGTACCAACTTTCAAAATAGTGACTATAAGGACTATTCTGCCTTTTGTTCAGCACGGGCATTATATGTCTACAATAGACTTACAGGATGCATATCTTCATATTCCGATTCATCCAGATCATTATCAGTTTCTGAGATTCTCTTTTCTAAACAAGCATTAGCAATTTGTCGCTCTTCCTTTTGGCTTAGCGACAGATTTAATAATCTTTTCAAAGGTTCTCGGTGCCCTACTCTTTGTAATCAGAGAGCGGGGTATTGCAGTGTTTTCTTATTTGGACGATATCTCAGTACTAGCTCAGTCTTTACATTCTGCAGAATCTCACACGAATTAACTAGTGTTGTTTCTTCGAAAACATGGTTGGAGGATCAATTTACCAAAAAGTTATTTGATTCATCAGACAAGGGTCTCCTTTTTAGGTTTCCAGATAGATTCAGTGTCCATGATTCTGTCACTAACAGACAAGAGACGTTTAAAATTGGTTTCAGCCTGTCGGAACCTTCAGTCTCAGTCATTCCCTTCAGTAGCTATGTGCATGGAAGTTTTAGGTCTCATGACTGCAGCATCGGACGTGATCCCCTTTGCTTGTTTTCACATGAGACCTCTCCAGCTTTGTATGCTGAACCAATGGTGCAGGGTTTATACAAGAATACCACAATTAATATCCTTAAATCCTAATGTTCGACTATCTCTGACTTGGTGGTTAAATCTCCATCGTATAGTTCTAGGGGCCTCTTTTTTTCATCCAACCTGGACTGTGATCACAACAGATGTGAGTCTTTCAGGTTGGGGAGATGTTTGTGGATCTCTGACAGCACAAGGGGTTTGGAAATCTCAAGAGGCGAGATTACCAATCAATATTTCAGACAGACAATATCACAACTGTGGTATATGTCAATCATCAGGGTGGGACTCACAGTCCCCAAGCTATGAAAGAAGTATCTCGGATACTTGCTTGGGCGGAATTCAGCTCCTGTCTAATTTCTGCGGTTCATATCCCAGGTATAGATAATTGGGAAGCGGATTATCTCAGCCATCAGACTTTACATCCTGGGGAGTGGTCCCTCCATCCAGATGTGTTTTCTCAGGTTGTTCAGATGTGGGGTCTTCCAGAAATAGATCTGATGGCTTCTCATCTAAACAAGAAACTTCCCAGGTACCTGTCCTGGTCCAGGGATCCTCAGGCACTAGCAGTGGATGCGTTGACACTTCCTTGGTGTTATCAACCTTCTTATATTTTCCCGCCTCTAGTTCTTCTTCCAAGAGTGATCTCCAAAATCATCATGGAGCAATCATTTGTGTTGCTGGTGGCTCCAGCATGGCCTCACAGGTTTTGGTATCCGGATCTTGTTTGGATGTCCAGTTGCCAACCTTGGCCACTTCCATTAAGGCCGGACCTTCTGTCTCAAGGTCGGTTTTTTTCCATTAGGATCTTAACTCATTCAATTTGAAGGTATGGAAATTGAGCACCTAGTGCTTAGTCATAGAGGTTTCTCTGACTCGAGTTTGGAAGACTTATATTTCATGGTGTTCTTCTCATAAATTCTCTTGGAATTCTTTCAGAATTCCTAGAATTTTACAGTTTCTTCAGGATGGTTTGGATAAGGTTTTGTCTGCAAGTTCCTTGAAGGGACAAATCTCTGCTTTTTCTGTTTTATTTCACAGAAAGATTACTAAGCTTCCTGATATTCACTGTTTTGTACAGGCTTTGGTTCGTATCAAGCCCGTAATTAAATCAATCTCTCCTCCTTGGAGTCTTAATTTGGTTTTGAAGGCTTTAAAGGCTCCTCCATTTGAGCCTATGGCCTCTATTTATCAAGGTCTGTCGGACCTGATCTGACAGTGTGGATCAGTTCCGACAGACCTCGCTGAATACGGCGAGCAATACGCTTGCCGTATTCAGCATTGCACCAGCAGCTCACAAGAGCTGCTGGTGCAACGCCGCCCCCTGCAGACTCGCAGCCAATAGGCTGCCAGCAGGGGTGTGTCAATCAACCCGATCATACTCGATCGGGTTGATTTCCGGCGATGTCTGTCAACCTGCTCAGAGCAGGTGGACAGGTTATGGAGCAGCGGTCTTTGTGACCGCTGCTTCATAACTGCTGTTTCTGGCGAGCCTGCAGGCTCGCAAGAAACACGGGCCATCAAGCTCCATTCGGAGCTTGATAAATATGCCCCTATGCATTCTTTGGACATTAAACTACTTTCTTGGAAAATATTTTTCCTTTTGGCCATCTCTTCTGCTAGAAGAGTTACTGAATTATCTGCTCTTTCTTGTGAATCGCCTTTTCTGATTTTTCATCAGGATAAGGCGGTTTTGCGGACTTCATTTAAATTCTTACCTAAGGTTGTAAATTCTAACAACATTAATAGAGAAATTGTTGTCCCTTCCTTGTGTCCTAATCCTAAGAATTCTTTGGAGAGATCCTTACATTCTTTGGATGTGGTAAGAGCTTCAAAATATTATGTTGAAGCTACTAAAGATTTCAGGAAGACTTCTAGTCTATTTGTTATATTTTCTGGTTCTAGGAAAGGTCAGAAGGCTTCTGCCGTTTCTTTGGCATCGTGGTTAAAGCTTTTGATTTTGGTCAAGCCCCGCCTCAGAGAATTACAGCTCATTCTACTAGATCAGTCTCCACTTCGTGGGCTTTTAAGAATGAAGCTTCAGTTGATCAGATTTGCAAAGCAGCAACTTAGTCTTCTTTGCATACATTTAATAAATTCTACCGTTTTGATGTATTTGCTTCTTCGGAAGCGTTTTTTGGTAGAAAAGTTCTTCAGGCAGCTGTTTCAGTTTGATTCTTCTGCTTATGTTTTAAGTTTTTCTTTTCATTTATGAGAATAAACTTATGATTTTGGGTTGTGGATTAATTTTTTTCAGCGAAAAAAGGCTGTTTTTATTTTATCCCTCCCTCTCTAGTGACTCTTGCGTGGAGTTCCACAACTTCGGTATTGCTATCCCATACCTCACTAGCTCATGGACTCTTGCCAATTACATGAAAGAAAACATAATTTATGTAAGAACTTACCTGATAAATTCATTTCTTTCATATTGGCAAGAGTCCATGAAGCCCACCCTTTTTATGGTGGTTATGATTTTTTTGCACAATTATTTCCAAATTCCTTTGTTGATGCTTTTTACTCCTTTCTTTATCACCCCACTGCTTGGCTATTCGTTAAACTGAATTGTGGGTGTGGTGAGGGGTGTATTTTTAGGCATTTTGAGGTTTGGTAAACTTTGCCCCTCCTGGTAGGATTGTATATCCCATACGTCACTAGCTCATGGACTCTTGCCAATATGAAAGAAATTAATTTATCAGGTAAGTTCTTACATAAATTATGTTTGTTCCAAGGGCTGTGCTACCAAATATTAAATTGAGGGTGCCAATAATTTTGTCCAGTCCATTTTTGGAGTTTTGCGTGGAATGTGTCAGATTTGGCTTTTTTTCCTCCACTTTTTTGTGTCATACCAATACAAACAAAAGAAATACAAACAAATTTCTGGGCGAAGTGGTGCATTATCTGACAGAAATGCAGGGGTGCCAATATTTTTAGCCATGACTGTATACGTCTATATGTGTGTACATATGAATTTATGTGTTTATATATGTATATATGTCTGTAAATACATATATACACATATAAATACATATGTACACACACACACATACATATACTGTATATATATATATATATATATATATATATATACAGACGTTAATCTATGTATCTCTATGTTAAAGCGCTTTGCCTGCCTTTTTTCTATCTAACACCTGAGACCTCATATCTTTGAGCTCTTCTAACTTTTGGGTGCACCAGCAATGAACCCCTTTTTGCTTGAACGTATCTGTATAGACATTTAACCTCTTTACATTACTCAGTTTTCATGCAATGTTTGTGTAACAAAAAGAAGCAAACTGTAACGTGTAAACATATTTTTAATTAGCAGGAAATCTGGGAGAGCAAGATATTATAACACTGACATATGTCTAATAGGTCAGTAGCTGCTTTAGATAGAGATACACTCCTCAACACAACTTACTAAGCTAATCCTTATAATGTACTGACAGATGTGTGTTATTTGTCACCTGGGAAAATGTGATATCATAAAAAAGCAGAATTCAAGTGCAGGATACATTAACAAGGCCAGAGTTAATTACAAAAGGCGGAGGTTGCTTGTAGGTGTTGATTTTATTATTTATATGAAGCTGGTAAAAATCTTTTATAGAGAAGGACGGTTTTCCTTTGCTTTGCTTTAATTATGATATTAACTCTTCAATTACTGGTACAGTAAATTAGGCTCTAATCATAAGCAATATTCTCTTTTGCTGTTTCGCACTACAGACAATTACAATGGAATAAACTTCAGATAATCCTGGTAGAAGTCAGGGGTAGAAGTCAGGAATATATGACATAACTTTTATTTAGTGTATCAAGCTAGCAATTATGGGCTAGATTACAAGTGAGGCTCAAGCGGTTTTGCAAAAGCACAAAACACATAAAAAATACATTACAAAGTACAGTTACACTCATAATAACACTGTCTAATAAAAATAATTTTATAAAAATATTGCACACAAAAGTTATAAGTGATCTCAGGTGCCAAAGTACTTTAACAGAGAGATAGATACAGATACATTGCTAAAGATGTATCTGTATGCATGTTTATATATATATATATATATATATATATATATATATATATATATATATATATATATATATATAGATATATAGATAGATATATAGATAGATAGATAGATAGATAGATATAGATATATATATATATTTAGTCACGTTGATTGGAGTAGCCGTGTTAGTCCAAAGATTTAGATATCAAAATAACAAGAGTATTGCATTGAGCAATTATACTTTTTTATTAGACTAACTATACATTTAAAAGATGACAAGCTTTCGGAAGAATGTCCTCCTTTTTCAAGTCTGAAGCAATACTGACCAATTTGATGGAATTTACAGATTATACCTTAAGAATCAAGTCATTAAATCAGCAACAGCTCGCTAGCTCTCTCGAACCTCTTCTCTCTTCAATCCCCTCCTTTTCCTGTCCTGATGAATCCATCTGCCACTATAACTCCACCCTTACATCGGTCCTTGATAACCTGGCCCCACCTACCATAACTCGGAAAGCAAACACTCATTCTCAGCGCTGGCATACTCCTCTGACACGGTACCTACGCAGATGTTCCCGTACTGCTGAGCGACACTGGAGGAAATCTCAGAGTTCTGCTGACTTTCTTCTCTATAAGTTCATCCTGAACTCTTACTATTCGGCCCTTACTCTATATAAGCAACACTACTTCTCCACTCTTATCTCTACTCTTTCCTCAAACCCAAAACGTCTGTTCTCCATATTCAATACTCTTCTCCGCCAACCCCTACCTCCCACCACAACTTTTATCTCAGCCCATGATTTTGCCAGCTACTTCAACAACAAAATCGACTCTGTCAGAAATGAAATCATCTCTCAACATACTACCGGTCTCCCTCCCCCTCAAAAGCTCACAATCATCCAAAACCCACATAGCCATAAATTTAGCTCTTTTGCCCCTGTTACAGAGGATGAAGTTTCTGCCCTTATACTATCCTCTCACCTCACTACCTGTCCCCTCACAACTACTCCCCTCCCTATCTTCAACCATTACCCCTATACTTACACACATCTTCAACCTCTCCCTCAGCACTGTTATAGTTCCCACATCTCTTAAGCATGCATTAGTCACACCTATCCTCAAAAAAATCTTCTCTCGATCCAACCTCCCCATCCAAGTACCGCCCTATTTCCCTAATACCTCTTGCCTCAAAGCTTCTTGAAAAGTTAGTATATGCACGTCTATCCCATTTCCTTACACTAAACTCCCTCCTTGACCCACTGCAATCTGGATTTCGCCCCTTCACTCAACAGAGACAGAAATTGTTAAGGTTACCAATGACCTACTTACAGCAAAATCAAAAGGCCACTTCTCTCTACTTATCATCCTTGATCTGTCTGCAGCCTTTGATACTGTCGACCACCCTCTTTTGCTCCACACACTCCAATCCTTCGGCATCTGTGATACAGCTCTCTCTTGGTTCTCTTCCTATCTGTCTAACCATATCTTTAGTGTAGCCTTCTCTGGGGCATCCTCTGCCCCATTACCTCTTTCTGTTGGGGTACCGCAAGGCTCTGTACTCGGTCCCCTTCTCTTCTCAATCTACACGTTCCCACTAGGTTCCTTAATAAAGTCCCATGGGTTTCATTATCATTTGTATGCCGATGATACCCAAATCTACCTCTCTGCACCAGAACTACCTCCTTCCTTGCTAACCCATGTCACTAGCTGTGTCTCTCATATCTCATCTTGGATGTCCTCTCACTACCTCAAGCTAAATCTCTCCAAAACTGAGCTCCTTATTTTCCCCCATTCTTCCAAAATCTCCACCCCCCATAACTGTTGATAACTCCATCATTACCCCAACCTCACATGCCCGATGTCTTGGGGTCACACTGGACTCAGATCTTTCTTTCACTCCTCACATTCAGTCCTTGGCTAAATTCTGCTGCTTCCACCTTAAAAACATTAGAAATTAGACATTTCTTTACACAAGACACAACAAAGATTTTAATCCACTGTCTCATCCTTTCCCGCCTTGACTACTGCAACTCTATCCTCTCTAGTCTCCCTAGCTGCCACCTATCTCCTTTACAATCCATAATGAATGCCTCTGCCAGGCTCATCTTCCTTGCACGTCGCTCTTCATCTGCTGCACCTCTCTGCCAGTCCCTTCCCTGGCTTCCTCTTGCCTCCAGGATTAAACACAAAATTCTCACTCTGACACACAAAGCCCTTAATTGCACTGCTCCCCCCTACATCTCAGACCTTGTCTCCAGATACTCTCCCTCCCGTTCCCGTCGCTCCGCTCATGATCTTCTACTCTCCTCCTCTCTTGTTACCTCCTCATATTCCCGTCTTCAAGATTTCTCCAGATTGGCTCCCATCTTATGGAACTCTCTGCCTCGCTCCACAAGAATCTCCCCTATTTTTAAAAGCTTCAAGTGCTCCCTGAAGACTCTACTATTCTGTGACGCTTACAACCTACACTAACCTTCCTATCTCCACCACTATCCCCTAAAACCCCATAGCATGAAAGCCTATGAGCCCAGCTGTTTGTTAGCTCATCTTCATAAGAGCCGACTACAACAGTGCAGCTTTTGGCAGGACCCTCTCTCCCCATTTGATACCTGTAATCGTTTTTATATACCACCTATGTTCATAGCGCTGCAGAACCTGTCGCTCTACAAATACCTGATAATAATAATAATAATTAAAACACAGGCTGAAAAGACAGAAAGTGTTACAGAGGTCTGATTTCAGGGGGAGGAGGGGGTGTCATAAAAATCATGAGGAGATAGAGGTATACAGTGTCCAGTGAACGATAGCAGACAGGGGAAATATATGGTTATACAAAGAGCATATACTGACATAAAGTTATATATATCAACATGGAATCAATATGTATAAAGATGTGAATTTATGTATACAGGGGAATATAAGATAGTCAAAAAAGGAGAAAGGAAAGAAAGAAAAAGGGGAATAATAATAATAATGACAAAAATGTGGACATAGGCTTACCTGCGTACCTATGTATAGAGAGTGTGGAATATACAAGGTAATTGACTACAGTATATGAAAAATTTTTTGATAATGGGTTAAGAAACAAGAGTCCACATATAGGGGTCTATTTAATAAGCAGCGGATGCTGCTTCCGATCCACTCCACTTCAGTTCCGGCTGAAGCGGAAGTTAATTAGCAGCGGACCTCTGCTCCTTAACTCGTCCGCCACATCTGAGGTGGTGGACAGAAATCCGCGCGATCGAATATGATCGGGCTGATTGACACCCCCTGCTAGCGGCTGATTGGCCACGAATCTGCAGGGGGTGGTATTGCGGCAGACATGATGCGCTATATCGGATCATGTCCGTCCGCATATTAATAAATGGACCCCTTAGTCCGGAATTTAGCAAGCTGAAGTGCATTATCATTTTCATTTCAAAGGTTTTTCTTTCCATGTTTTTTTTTAAGTTGCCTCTGAGAATCTTGATTTTGACGTTTTGGATGGAGTGGTCAGGTTGGGTGAAATGGTGACCTACAGGGGTGCAGTATTTTGTTTCACAGTGATTTTTGATTGAGTGTCTGTGTAAGTTCATCCGAAGGTGCAGTTTTTGGCTTGTTTCTCCAATATAGCATCCCACTTCACATGCAGTGCAATGTATCATGTACACCACATTTGCAGATATACATGAATATGCCCCTTTAATGTTATAGGACTTACTCTTGTTATTATCTGTGCTGCTTTCACAAATGTGTTGACATAGTTTGCAGAGAGCTTTGTTGCAGCGCTTGGTTACACCTTGATAAAAAAGAACATTCAAAATGGAACCAAGCGCTGCAACAAAGCTCTCTGCAAACTATGTCAACACATTTGTGAAAGCAGCACAGATAATAACAAGAGTAAGTCCTATAACATTAAAGGGGCATATTCATGTATATCTGCAAATGTGGTGTACATGATACATTGCACTGCATGTGAAGTGGGATGTTATATTGGAGAAACAAGCCAAAAACTGCACCATCGGATGAACTTACACAGACACTCAATCAAAAATCACTGTGAAACAAAATATTGCACCCCTGTAGGTCACCATTTCACCCAACCTGACCACTCCATCCAAAACCTCAAAATCAAAATTCTTAGAGGCAACTTCAAAAACATCATGGAAAAAAAACTTTGAAATGAAAATGAGAAGCGCTCTACCAGGAACGAACAACAGCTCATCAGCTAGTTCTATGGTGATTTGCCACCCCGAAGCAGCCTCTTTTAGACCAGTGTGCTTTTCACAGAGAAAATTTTTCCTGAAGTATATCAGTCTGATCCGGGAAGTAAGGTAAGTCAATTACATTGTATATTCCACACTCTCTATGCAAAGGTACACAGGTAAGCCTATGGGGCCTAGTTATCAAGCCGTCAACCTCAAATACGCTGGAATTCCGCAGCGTATTTGTGGTGAGGCTGATTCGCCTTAGTTATCAAAGGCTCGAGACCGGCAAAAGTAGAATTTTGTGACGTAAACTTCGATCCGCCGGACTCAGTCCGACACAGATCGATTCTTACGTCACTCCAGATGTTCCGCACACAAGTGCGGCACATTCTCACTACTTTTGCTAGTTATCAAACAACTAGCAGGTACGCTCGGCACTTTTACGGCCCAGCGTACCTGGTTTTCAAAGCGCCAGCCTGGAGGCGGCGGATCCCATAGGAATCAATGGGAGTCTGACCATAGCGAAAGTACAAGTTCGCTGCTGCCAGACATCCCATTGATTTCTATGGGAACTGTCTGCACCTAACACCCTAACATGTACCCCGAGTCTAAACACCGCTAATCTGACCCCCCCTACACCGCCGCAACTAAATAAAGTTATTACCCCCTAAACCGCCGCTCCCGGAGCCCACCGCAAGCTACTCTATACATATTAACCCCTAAACCGCCGCTCCCGGAGCCCACCGCAACTATAATAAATGTATTAACCCCTAAACCGCCGCTCCCTGAACCCGCCGCAACCTATATTAAATGTATTAACCCCTATCCTGCCCCCCCTACACCGTCGCCACCTATAATAAATTTATTAACCCCTAATCTGCCCCCCCTACACCGTCGCCACCTATAATAAATTTATTAACCCCTATCCTGCCCCCCACTACGCCGCCGCCACTGTAATAAAATTATTAACCCCTAAACCTAACCCTAACCCTAACGCCCCCCTAACTTAAATATTAATTAAATAAATCTAAATAAATTAACTCTTATTAACTAAATGAATCCTATTTAAAACTAAATACTTACCATTAAAATAAACCCTAATATAGCTACAATATAAATAAGAATTATATTCTAGCTATTTTAGGATTTATATTTATTTGACAGGTAACTTTCAATTTATTTTAACCATGTACAATAACTATTAAATAGTTATTAACTATTTAATAGCTTACCTAGCTAAAATAAAGAGAAATGTACCTGTGAAATAAATCCTAACCTAAGTTACAATTACACCTAACACTACACTATACTTTAATAAATTATTCCTATTTAAAAATAAATACTTACCTGTAAAATAAACTCTAAGATA
The DNA here is from genome assembly GCF_027579735.1 of Bombina bombina. Classification (NCBI taxonomy): domain Eukaryota; kingdom Metazoa; phylum Chordata; class Amphibia; order Anura; family Bombinatoridae; genus Bombina; species Bombina bombina. The sequence continues at coordinate 41,303,841 of NC_069500.1, read as the reverse complement.
GCTACAATATAATTAATAATTATATTATAGCTATCTTAGGATTTATATTTATTTTACAGGTAACTTTGTATTTATTTTAGCTAGTTACAATAGTTATTAAATAGTTATTAACTATTTAATAACTACCTAGCTAAAAGAAATACAAAATTACCTGTAAAATAAATCCTAACCTAAGTTACAATTAAACCTAACACTACACTATCATTAAATTAATTAAATAAACTACCTACAAATAACTACAATTAAATACAATTACATAAACTAACTAAAGTACAAAAAATAAAAAAAGCTAAGTTACAAAAAATAAAAAAATAAGTTACAAACATGTTAAAAATATTACAACAATTTTAAGCTACTTACACCTAATCTAAGCCCCCTAATAAAATAACAAACCCCCCCAAAATAAGAAAAATCCCTACCCTATTCTAAATTAAATAAATTTCAAAGCTCTTTTACCTTACCAGCCCTTAAAAGGGCCATTTGTGGGGGCATGCCCCAAAAAGTTCAGCTCTTTTGCCTGTAAAAGAAAAATACAACCCCCCCCCCAACATTAAAACCCACCACCCACATACCCCTAATCTAACCCAAACCCCCCTTACAAAAACCTAACACTAATCCCCTGAAGATCATCCTACCTTGAGTCGTCTTCACTCAGCCGAGCCACCGATGGAACTGAAGAGGACATCCGGAGAGGAAGAAGTTAATCCTCCAAGCGGCGCTGAAGAAATCTTCCATCCGATGAAGTCATCATCCAGGCGGCGCTGAAGAGGTCTTCTATCCGGGCGAAGTCATCTTCCAAGCCGGGTCTTGAATCTTCCTTCCGCCGACGCGGAACCACCTTCTTCACCGACGGACTACGACGAATGACGGCTCCTTTAAGGGACGTCATCCAAGATGGCGTCCCCTCAATTCCGATTGGCTGATAGGATTCTATCAGCCAATCGGAATTAAGGTAGGAAAAATCTGATTGGCTGATGGAATCAGCCAATCAGATTGAGCTCGCATTCTATTGGCTGTTCCGATCAGCCAATAGAAAGCGAGCTCAATCTGATTGGCTGATTGGATCAGCCAATCGGATTGAACTTGAATCTGATTGGCTGATTCCATCAGCCAATCAGATTTTCCTACCTTAATTCCGATTGGCTGATAGAATCCTATCAGCCAATCGGAATTGAGGGGACGCCATCTTGGATGACGTCCCTTAAAGGAGCCGTCATTCGTCGTAGTCCGTCGGTGAAGAAGGTGGTTCCGCGTCGGCGGAAGGAAGATTCAAGACCCGGCTTGGAAGATGACTTCGCCCGGATAGAAGACATCTTCAGCGCCTCTTGGAAGATGACATCGGCCGGATCAAAGACTTCTTCAGCGCCGCCTGGATGATGACTTCATCGGATGGAAGATTTCTTCAGCGCCGCTTGGAGGATTAACTTCTTCCGCTCCGGATGTCCTCTTCAGTTCCATCGGTGGCTCGGCTGAGTGAAGACGACTCAAGGTAGGATGATCTTCAGGGGATTAGTGTTAGGTTTTTGTAAGGGGGGTTTGGGTTAGATTAGGGGTATGTGGGTGGTGGGTTTTAATGTTGGGGGGGGTTGTATTTTTCTTTTACAGGCAAAAGAGCTGAACTTTTTGGGGCATGCCCCCACAAATGGCCCTTTTAAGGGCTGGTAAGGTAAAAGAGCTTTGAAATTTATTTAATTTAGAATAGGGTAGGGATTTTTCTTATTTTGGGGGGTTTGTTATTTTATTAGGGGGCTTAGATTAGGTGTAAGTAGATTAAAATTGTTGTAATATTTTTAACATGTTTGTAACTTATTTTTTTATTTTTTGTAACTTAGCTTTTTTTATTTTTTGTACTTTAGTTAGTTTATGTAATTGTATTTAATTGTAGTTATTTGTAGGTAGTTTATTTAGTTAATTTAATGATAGTGTAGTATTAGGTTTAATTGTAACTTAGGTTAGGATTTATTTTACAGGTAATTTTGTATTTCTTTTAGCTAGGTAGTTATTAAATAGTTAATAACTATTTAATAACTATTCTAACTAGCTAAAATAAATACAAAGTTACCTGTAAAATAAATATAAATTCTAAGATAGCTATAATATAATTATTAATTATATTGTAGCTATCTTAGGGTTTATTTTACAGGTAAGTATTTATTTTTAAATAGGAATAATTTATTAAAGTATAGTGTAGTGTTAGGTGTAATTGTAACTTAGGTTAGGATTTATTTCACAGGTACATTTCTCTTTATTTTAGCTAGGTAAGCTATTAAATAGTTAATAACTATTTAATAGTTATTGTACATGGTTAAAATAAATTGAAAGTTACCTGTCAAATAAATATAAATCCTAAAATAGCTAGAATATAATTCTTATTTATATTGTAGCTATATTAGGGTTTATTTTAAAGGTAAGTATTTAGTTTTAAATAGGATTCATTTAGTTAATAAGAGTTAATTTATTTAGATTTATTTAATTAATATTTAAGTTAGGGGGGCGTTAGGGTTAGACTTAGGTTTAGGGGTTAATAATTTTATTACAGTGGCGGCGGCGTAGTGGGGGGCAGGATAGGGGTTAATAAATTTATTATAGGTGGCGACGGTGTAGGGGGGCAGGATAGGGGTTAATAGGTTTAATATAGGTTGCGACGGGTTCATGGAGCGGCGGTTTAGGGGTTAAACTATTTATTTAGTTGCGGAGAGGTGCGGGATCAGCAGGATAGGGGTTAATAATTTTATAATAGAGGGCGACGGTGTAGGGGGGGCAGGATAGGGGTTACTAGGTATACTGTAGGTGGCAGCGGTGTCCGGGAGCGGCGGTTTAGGGGTTAATACATTTATAAGAGTTGCGGCAGGGTCTAGGAGCGGCGGTTTAGGGGTTAGTAACTTTATTTAGTTGCGGGGGGCTCCGGGGGCGCCGGTATAGGGGGTAGAACAGTGCAGTTTAGTGTGAGTGCTTAGTGACAGGCTAGCAATAAAGCTGGGAAAAAGCCGAAGGGCAGCGAGATCGGATGAGTGATAACTGTCACAGTCCGCTGCTCATCGCCCCGCGGCTTTTTGACAGCTTTATTTGATAACTTAGGCGAACGTATTCAAGGTCCGCGGCGGCGAAGGTAGGCGAGCTTAGGCGGGCGTATTGGGCCGGCGAAGCCAGAAAAGTAGACGGCTTGATAACTACCCCCCTATGTCATTATTTTTATTCTCCTTTTTCTTTCTTTCCTTTCTCCTTTTTTGACTATCTTAAATTCCCCTGTATTAGCCTGTGTTTTAAGATATAATCTGTAAATTCCATCAAATTGGTCAGTATTGCTTCAGACTTGAAAAAGGAGGACATTCTTCCGAAGGCTTATCAACTTATAAAGGTATAGTTAGTCCAATAAAAAAGTATCATTACTCAATGCAATACTCTTGTTTTATATATATATATATATATATATATATATATACGTTGATTGGAGTAGCTGTGTTAGTCCAGAGATTTAGATATCAAAATAACAAGAGTATTGCATTGAGCAATGATACTTTTTTATTGGACTAACTATACATTTATAAGTTGACAAGCTTTCTTTCCTTTATCAAGTCTGAAGCAATACTGACCAATTCAATGGAATTTACAGATTATATCTTAAAACACAGAATAGCTAAGAAGACAGAAAGTGCAGGGAGATGAGGAGGTGTCATAACATTCATGAGGAGGGCTTAGGTAACAGGCAGACAGTGTCCAGTGTAGGAGAACACACAGGGGAAATATATAGCTATACATAGGGATAGATTTATTAAAGCTGAGGCGTACAGGGGCGAGTATACGCTCCCCTGTACGCCTCAGCTCGCCTGTGGCAGGGTGAAATTACCCGCAAGTATTCGCCATTGCACACAAGCGCAATTTTGAGCTTGCGTGCAATCCCGCCTCCTGCCCGCGCACAGCCAATCACGCGCGGGCAGGAGCAGTCAATCTCTTCGGTCTGACTAGACCGAGGAGATTGATTTTCACAAAATTAGAGGTGGCGAAGAGGTTAAGGAAGCGGAGGTCTGGTGACCGCTGCTTGATAAATGACGGCGAGCAAGTTCTTGTGAGAACTTGTAGCCGTAGGGCTTTAATAAATCTAGCCCATACAGCATATACTGACACAAAGTTATATATCAACATTGAATCAATATCTATAAAGATGTGAAATTGTATATACAGGGGGAATACAAAAGTTAAAAAAGACAAAAGTGTGGACATAGACTTACCTGTGTACCTATGTATAAAGAATGTGGATTCTGGAATATACAATGTAATTGACTAAATGAAAGTACATTACAAAATTTTTTGATAATGTGTTAAGAATCCACATTTAGTCCAGAATTAAACAAGTTGAAGTGCATTATCCTTTTCATTTCAAAGGTTTTTCTTTCCATGGTGTTTTTGAAGTTGCCTCTGAGAATTTTGATTTTGAGGTTTTGGATGGAGTGGTCAGGTTGGGTGAAATGGTGACCAACAGGGGTGCAGTATTTTGTTTCACAGTGGTTTTGATTAAGTGTCTGTGTACGTTCATCCGAAGGTGCAGTTTTTGGCTTGTTTCTCCAATATAGCATCCCACTTCACATGCAGTGCAATGTATCATGTATACCACATTTGCAAATATACATGAATATGCCCCTTTAATGTTATAGGATTTATTATTGTGATTTGCTGTGCTGCTTTCACAAACGTGTTGAAACAGTTTACAGAGAGCTTTATAGCAGCACTTGGTTCCATTCTGAGTGTTCTTTTTCTCAAGGGGTAGCTTCCTATGTACCAGTTTCTGCTTTAGGTTAGGTGGTTGTCTGTATGCCAGGATTGGGGGTTTTGGAAAGATTTTTTTGAGTGTGGGATCCTCTAGGAGTAGTGGCTGTAAGTATTTTATGATTTTTCGTATCCCTTCCACAGCAGGGTTGTATTTGACTACTAGTGGGATACGTGATATGTTTTTCTTCTCCCTGTATTGTAGTAAGTGTTCACATGGAGTATTGAGGGCAGAGTTAATTTTTTTATTTATAATCCTTGTTTTGTAACCTTTTTCTCTGAATGATTGGGACAGTGTGATGAGGTGTTTGTCACGGTCCTTGGTATCTGAGAAAATTCTGTGGTATCTTGTAGCCTGACTGATTTTTAATGTGATTGGGGTGGGAGCTGGAGCTGTGGAGGTAGCTGCATCTATCTGTTGGTTTCCTGTATACAGATGAGTGCAGTTTGCCATTTGTGATGGATATTGTTGTATCCAGGAAGTTGACACAGTCTCTAGAAAAGTTAATTTTAAGCTTGATTGATGCATGAAATAGATTAAATGATTTATGAAAATGTTCAAGTTTTTTTTCTCCTTCTGTCCATATGATGAAAATATCATCTATGTAGCGAATGTATTTGAAGGGTTTGTGAGGGTGAGTGGCTAAGAATCTCTGTTCTAAGTCAGCCATGAAGAGGTTTATGTACTGTGGTGCCATTTTGGTGCCCATGGCTGTTCCCATGGTTTGTAAGTAGATGGAGTGGTTGAAGTTGAAATAATTGTGAGTAAGTATAAATTCTGTAAGTTTACTGACTGTAGAAGCACTATATGTCTGGTTAGGGCTGTCAGAGGAAAGAAAGTTTAAGCAGGCATCAATACCATCTTTATGTGGAATATTGCTGTACAGGGATTCCACATCCTTTGTCACAAGTATAGTATCCTCTGGCAATTCTGTTATCTGGCTGATTTTGTTAAGAAAATCAGTGGTGTCTTTTATAAAGCTAGTGGTGTTAATAACTAAAGGCTTCTATATTCTCCACTAGGCCCGATATTTGCTCAGTCAGAGTGTCCATGCCTGTTATTATTGGTCTTCCTGGGTTCCCTGGTTTGTGGATTTTTGGGAGCATGTAGAATGTCCCTATGCTAGGATTAGAGGGCACCAGTTTGTCCAGTTTATGTTGTGTGTGTTTAGGGAATGTTTTAATTAGTTTTCTAAGTTGCAAAGTGTATTCCTGGGTGGGGTCCTTTTCCAGTTTTTTGTAATAAGTTTGATCTGATAATTGTCTATTTCCCTCTGTGATGTAGTCCTGTGTATTCATGATCACCACTGCTCCTCCCTTGTCCGCAGGCTTAATGGTAATATTTTCATTATTTCTTAAGTTTTTTATAGCGTTTTTTTCTAAGTGTGAGAGGTTATACCTTATTTTTTTCTGCTGTGTGTTGAGCAGAGATGCAGTTCTCAACCGGAAGCTTTCAATATATCTGTCCAATTTTGTGTTGCGTCTTGGTGCAGGTGTGAAGATTGTGTTCTTTTTCCTTCCATTGTAGTCCTCCATAGTGCTGGTATTTTCTTTGTCATAGAAGAATTCTTTTAGCCGCAATCTCCTGAAGAATTCTTCTAAGTCTGACTACAGTTGGATTTTGTCTAGATTTGTACTTGGACAGAATGATAATCCTTTACACAGTACTGATATCACAGCTTCTGATAGGTGGTAGTTTGAGAGGTTCCCAATCCCTGAGTTTTCTGTGTGGTTTTCTTGGTTGCTGACAGTTTGTGTTTTGAATGAGGTGCTGTTGTTATTGTCTGTGAACGTTTGGTCATTTGTTGTTGAAGTTGTAGTTGATCTGTCACCTGGAGCTCTATTTTCTTGCATTTGGTGTTTTATTCTGTTTTATGACAGCCATGCAAGTTTCTTCTTTTTCTTCTTGATAACATTTTGTTGTTGTGCTTTGTGGAAGTGTTGCATTTCTTTTTAATTTCTTCATTGTACCCATTATTTTCTTGTAGTTTTTGTAGTAGGAGCTGCTTTTGGTCTTTTATTATTTGCTTTTTGCTGTATAGTTGATGAATTAGGTTATTTCTCAGTTTCTCACTGGTACGTCTGCAAAGTTTTCAGCATACTCACAGTTATGAGTGGTTGCAAGTGGATTGTTAATTTTCAGTCCATTTGGAATGAGATTCATTTTTTTGCAGGATGATAGGAAGTATATATCACTGTTGATTTGTGTTACTTTTGTGATCAGTTTCATGATTTGCTTCTTATTTTGGCTATATTCAGTATCTTCCATAGTCACGTTAATTGGAGTAGCCGTGTTAGTCCAGAGATTTAGATATCAAAATAACAAGAGTATTGCATTGAGCAATGATACTTTTTTATTGGACTAACTATACATTTATAAGTTGACAAGCTTTCGGAAGAGTTCCTTCCTTTATCAAGTCTAAAGCAATACTGACCAATTAAATGGAATTTACAGATTATATCTTAAAACACAGAATAGCTAAGAAGACAGAAAGTGCAGGGAGAGGAGGAGGTGTCATAAAAATCATGAGGGGGGCTTAGGTAACAGGCAGACAGTGTCCAGTGTAGGAGAACAGACAGGGGAAATATATAGCTATACATAGAGCATATACTGACATAAAGTTATATATCAACATTGAATCAATATCTATAAAGATGGGAAATTGTATATACAGGGGAATACAAAAGTTAAAAAAGACAAAAGTGTGGACATAGGCTTACCTGTGTACCTATGTATAAAGAATGCAGAATATACAATGTAATTGACTAAATGAAAGTACATTACAAAACATTTTGATAATGTGTTAAGAATCCAGAGTCCACATTTAGTCCAGAATTAAACAAGTTGAAGTGCATTATCATTTTCATTTCAAAAGTTTTTCTTTCCATGGTGTTTTTGAAGTTGCCTCTGAGAATTTTGATTTTGAGGTTTTGGATGGAATGGTCATGTTGGGTGAAATGGTGAACAACAGCTCCACAGCTCCAGCTCCCACCCCAATCACATTAAAAAATCCATAATCTACAGTCAGGCTACAAGATACCACAGAATTTGCTCAGATACCAAGGACCGTGACAAACACCTCATCACACTGTCCCAATCACTCAGAGAAAAAGATTACAAAACAAGGATTATAAATAAAAAAATTAACTCTGCCCTCAATACGCCATGTGAACACTTACTACAATACAGGGAGAAGAAAAACATATCACGTATCCCACTAGTAGTCAAATACAACCCTGCTGTGGAAGGGATACGAAAAATCATAAAAGACTTACAGCCACTACTCCTAGAGGATCCCACTCTCAAAAAAATCTTTCCAAAACCCCCAATCCTGGCATACAGACAACTACCTAACCTAAAGCAGAAACTGGTACATAGGAAGCTACCCCTTGAGAAAAAGAACACTCAGAATGGAACCAAGTGCTGCTATAAAGCTCTCTGTAAACTGTTTCAACACGTTTGTGAAAGCAGCACAGCAAATCACAATAATAAATCCTATAACATTAAAGGGGCATATTCATGTATATCTGCAAATGTGGTATACATGATACATTGCACTGCATGTGAAGTGGGATGCTATATTGGAGAAACAAGCCAAAAACTGCACCATCGGATGAACTTACACAGACACTCAATCAAAACCACTGTGAAACAAAATACTGCACCCCTGTTGGTCACCATTTCACCCAACCTGACCACTCCATCCAAAACCTCAAAATCAAAATTCTCAGAGGCAACTTCAAAAACACTATGGAAAGAAAAACCTTTGAAATGAAAATGATAATGCACTTCAACTTGTTTAATTCTGGACTAAATGTGGACTCTGGATTCTTAACACATTATCAACATTTTTTGTAATGTACTTTTATTTAGTCAATTACATTGTATATTCCACATTCTTTATACATAGGTACACAGGTAAGCCTATGTCCACACTTTGTCTTTTTTTAACTTTTGTATTCCCCTGTATATACAATTTCACATCTTTATAGATATTGATTCAATGTTGATATATAACTTTATGTCAGTATATGCTCTATGTATAGCTATATATTTCCCCTGTCTGTTCTCCTACACTGGACACTGTCTGCCTATTACCTAAGCCCCCCTCATGATTTTTATGACACCTCCTCCTCTCCCTGCACTTTCTGTCTTCTTATCTATTCTGTGTTTTAAGATATAATCGGTAAATTCCATTGAATTGGTCAGTATTGATTCAGACTTGATAAAGGAAGGAACTCTTCCGAAAGCTTGTCAACTTATAAATGTATAGTTAGTCCAATAAAAAAGTATCATTGCTCAATGCAATACTCTTTTTATTTTGATATATATATATATATATATATATATATATATACTTTATATATATATATTTAAAAATATCTGTCTATATAAGTGTACATACAGTATATATTAATGTATTTATATGTGTATATATGTATTGATGGACATATACTGTATACACATATAAACACATAAATATATGTGTACACACATATAGACATATTTCTAAGTGCATTAAAACTCTTTGCCATTAAGTAGATAAAAACTTGATAAACATATTTATTTATTATTTTAACTATGTATTTACCCTAAATATTTTACATTTGCTAATGCGAATATGCTATTTTGTATGCGGAATAGTTTTTCTTTCAACAATTTTTTTTCTTCTAACTTTTTTTTTCCATTTATTGGGGGGAATACATGAACAAGCATGCAATAATTTAAGTTAAGATTTTGTGTTATTCCAGTTACCGCTTGCACAAAGGTTTTTTTTTTTAAACTTGTTATACGAGCCTCTGATGAAGCCCATGTGCGCATGCGCGAAACAAGTCAGGTGTTTTTGATTGTCTTTCTTACACCTTTTTGGCTCCAGTTTTTACTCCCTTGTTTTCCTGGATTTGGTATACGAATGCAACCTGAATAGCGCAAAAAGATTAACTCTAGCGGAGTTTTCGCGATCGCTGGAAAAAATACTGCGCAGCTTTTAATCTAGCCCTTTATATACTTTTAAACCACTGACATAATTTTAAACTGATGATACTATGCTAACGTCTTCATAAAGATATCTTATTTATTACAGTTTTTGGAGTTGCAGATTATATTGCCAGGGTATAAAGGAATTAATAATCCTTATCACACTCACACACACACATATACAATACACACACGCACATATACAATACACACACGCACAAATACAATACACACATGCACATATATAATACACACATGCACATATACAATACACACACGCACATATACAATACACTGATGGCACATATACAATACACACACATATACAATACACACACACACACATATACAATACACACACGCACATATACAATACACACACGTACATATACAATACACACATGCACACATACAATACACACACGCACATATACAATACACACACGCACATATACAATACACACATGCACATATACAATACACACACATATACAATACACACACGCACACATACAATACCCACACGCACATATACAATACACACACGCACATATACAATACACACATGCACATATACAATACACACAAGTACATATACAATACACACACGCACATATACAATACACACACGCACACATATAATACACACACGTACATATACAATACACACACGCACACATACAATAAACACACGCACATATACAATACACACATGCACATATACAATACACACACGCACATATACAATACACACACGCACACATACAATACACACACACACATATACAATACACACATGCACATATACAATACACACACGCACATATACAATACCCACACGCACATATACAATACACACGCGCACACATACAATACCCACACGCACATATACAGTACACACACGCACACATACAATTCAAACACGCACATATACAATACACACATATACAATACACGCACACATACATGCACTGATGGCACACACATTACAGCAAGTAGAACAGTAAAAAATGATCATACTTGTCTATTACAATCTTGTTTTTATTGTCAAATAAAATACTTTAAATTCATATAACAAGCAATAGTAATTAAGAGCATATACAAAGTGTCAAATATTGTAAAAACATCTCAAATTAAAAAGGACCTTCCAGAAAGCATTCATTCTTGACGCTTAATTTATTTAAAATCAATATTTTCTTAGGTTTCTCTTTATAAATTTTACATTAACATTTTATTCATTTTGATATATATAGTATATGTGATCGTTATATGTGCCATTGCAAAAACTTAAAGGGCCATTAAACCCAAAAATTTTCTAGAGAATACAATTTTAAACAGCATTCCAATTTACTTCTATTATCTAATGTGCTGCAATCTTTAGATATTCTTTGTTAAAGAAATAGCGATGCACATTGGTGAGCCAATCACATGAGGCATCTATGTGCAGCCACCAATCAGAAGCTACTGAGCCTATCTAGATATGCTTTTCAGGAAAGAATATCAAGAAAATGAAGCAAATTAGATAATTGAAGTAAATTAGAAAGTTGTTTAAAATGGTATTCTCTATCTAAATCATGAAAGAAAAAATTTGGGTTTAATGTCCCAGACTTGACTTGAAGGTTTTGCCAACTAGTTACCTGAAATATTTGGTGTTACTGTTGAAACCTACATTGCATATAAATATGTATTTTATTTCTTTAATATATTCTTGCGAACATATAGAGCTGTAAGCTTATTTTATTGATGAGATGCAGGGCTTTTAAAGAACACAGTGAAACACTTATAGGCTTTTTTGAATTCTGAAATTTCAGTACTTTTCCTATGAAATTTTTTCCACCCTGGCTTGCAAACCACTCGTATTTTCTCTTGGTGCAGTATAATTGATCACCTTTCCAACAGCAATACTCAATATGAGAATTAACTTTTCTTTTAAAAAAGTCCACCTATGAAACTATGTTCGTACATAAGTGCATAAACCACAAGGAAAAAAGCTAACAAAATATTGATTCATTCTAAGCCCCCCCAAAAAATTGCTGGAACCAAAAACTGCATTATTTAATAAGCAAAGTCACCAGCACTTGTGGGACTGAAACTAAAAGACATCGGCTGTGAAGGTGCAGAAAACATCAAACTGGTTTTAAGACACAATTAATCGAAGCACTTGTGCTGCCATAGTCCATACGTTTTTTTCTTTTATGTACACAGAATTGTAAAAGGAAGACCTATCCGCACATGCGCGAAGCAACTAATAACACACAACAAAGCTATATTATAACTCATGGAGTGTATTGGCTGTTCCTTGACCAGCTTGTTCAGTTTCTGTTGCCATTTTGAAATTCTCAGAGTCCCCTTACAGCAAGTGCTTTAGATTCTATCTTTATGCTGTTTGACATTGGCCAACTTGACGTTTTCTTGATCAGAAGATTGAGGAGGAGGCTCAATGTGGCATCCAATCATCAGCTGATAGACCAGGACTCCTGCAAATGCCCCCAACAAGGGTGAGACGATAGGCACCCACCACCAATTACTGCCAGCCCTGTGAAACAAAAGAGAACAGAACAGATCACTGATTGCGAACATGAAAAATGTGTTCATCAGAAATTCATATTCGTTAAGATAATATTTTTTATAGAAAGATAATTTATATAGTACAAAAATATAATCTTAGTATTGGAAACACAAGCTTTCTGGTTTATTTATCAAAAGGGAGTTCAGACATTTTTTAACAGACAGAATAATATGACTTTTTACAATTACACTTAAACCTTTTTTAAAAAAAAAAAAAAAAAATCATGTTTCAGACATACCCATAATACCATGGAGAGATAATCTTTGTAGGCTATAGCAGTGGCTTACAAAATTAGGAGCCAGCAAGAATATTGAGGAACCAGCTACACACTTCTTGCATATAGCTACATTTGGACAAATACAAAGAGTAAGGGGCTATGGCAACCTGGCTCCTGGGTTTGTCTAGCCTTGGTTTCCACTATTAAGTAGATCACCTACGATAGGGGACAACAGCTCTAAAAATCATATCCCCTTCAGTAACAGATTGGTACAATGGTGTATTTTGGATCACCAAGTTAATCTTTAGGAAACTAATACTTGGAAAGTGTAATGGTGGCAGTATAGCAAGTCCCAACAAATAATGGTTGTAAGCTTCAGTGTCTGGAGGGGTGGTACATGCCCCACCCTTGATTTTTTTTTCCTCTTTACAAGCACCCACTCTTGTGGTGTCAATGAGCCACCATTTTTAAAATCATGTAGAACTCATGTGTACAACAAGCAACTATCTCCTGCTGTACGTGTTGCCACTGATATCACAATAACTCCCACACAACATTATGTTGCTCAGAAACAATAAGCTTGCTAATAAAATAATGCTATTATGCAAGTTCAGACAGGTGTCTACCTATTATTGGTTAGCAAAGATGATGTCAAAATAAGTCTAAATTAGGACCATCGGTATAATAAATCCGCAGCTGTAATCAGTGTCAGTAACATGGAGGACTGACTGGTATTTCATGTTTGGCTGACAGAAAGGGCATTTGTATGCAACATATTGCACTCCCTCCCTTAGGCAGTAAACAGCTTAAATAATGGATGAATTTCTCTAATTCTGGAAATAGCTTGAGATGTATGTATGTACTGGGTACTTGTAAAGCGCGGCTAATCACCCGAGCTAAAGATTTGTCAGAGGAAGCTGAAGATAGAATAGAAGATATTATTTAATCTAGCTTTATGCCTGTTACATAAAAGGCAAAATTCATTAAAGGGACAGTCTACACCTTAGTCATCTTAAAGTCTTACCTTAAATGAAACTGGAAATATCCACCTGCACCCTTTCTATATCATGCAGCAGTAACAGTAAAAAAGTTAATAGTGTTTCTGGTCACTTTGAAATGGCTGCCAAGCTCCGCCCACTGATGACATAAAAATCTGGGCTACATCTATGTATTCTGCTGAATAGCATTGACAGTCTGTTGAATCCAACTAGTGAGCCTTTTGTAATTGGATGCCATATGCAGCCCAGATCGTGATGTCATCAGTGGGCAGAGCTTGGCAGCCATTTCAATGTGGTCAGAAACAATATTCATTTTAAAACAACTTTTTTACTTTTCGTGCTGCATAATATAGAAAGGGGTGCAGGACGCTATTTGCAGCTTAATCTAAGGTAAGACTTTAGGATAACCAAGGTGTAGACTATCCCTTTAACACCCATCTGCAATGTGTTCACTTTCAATAGTTTCTTTGCTGTTCTAGGCAACTGTTTTACTAAACCCTCATCTTCCTATCTTTAATTAATTTAATGAAGAGAGCTATTAGTGACATGTGCCTAGTGTGGAAATCATCCCACATCTGACCCAGCAATTTAAATCATAATTTTACTGAATTTAGAAAATGTGCTGAGATGTCAGGTCTGCAAGTTTATACACATCTTGTTTATCACTCAATAAAGAATCAAGGTCCCTGCCTATGCTTTAGTCCTGTTTGTTACTCAGCTGTCACCTACATTGCACAATGTAGCCTTAATCTCCTAAATCATTGCTTGCCTAATGGATAGATAAGGTTCATCAATGTCACGTGCAATGTAGGTTATATCTTGTAAAAATGACAGCAGCATTGCCTGCAGTAGCACTGATGCTGAGTGTTATTGTACTGAAGGAATTCATGCTATTCGGTTACTCTGCTTCAATGGTTTACAATATTTCAGCACCACATATAATATAAACCCACTTCTCCAGCAACAGAAGTTAATCTTCACTAAAGCTCACTTTTCACTCCAATATTTAGTCAACCAGAGGCACAGGGTACGTTGGCTGTCGGAAAAGGGTTTAAATCTGAAAGTGATACTTTTTCTTTTGTCCCCCGAGAACATAGAATTCATAAACTGAACCCTACAACATGCTGCACAGTGATTACTGGTTATATATCTTTCTCTTATTGGCTATGGCAAAGGAGATAAGACAAACATTCAAGAAGTGTTTAAGGGGTATGCTCCTGGACTGCAAAACCAATTAAATGTCACCAACAAAATGAGACATTTTAAAACATTTGGGGCTGGATTACAAGTGTAGCGCAAAACTATTAGAGTGATAGTGTGCTAGTATCTCTCAATTTAAATCAGAAGTGCTTTTATTTTTCCGCTTGAAAAGTATCTTTTTATCGCACAAGCAAAACTCTAGGGAGCTCTAACATCTGGATGGCGGAGAGTGTGGGTGCTCTGCTCTATATATAGGAATATCTATTTAAAAATACAAAGAACATTTTCCCCTACATAAAGAACTTTGGTGAAATGTTTACAGTAAATACAGAGTAAATCTACATATTATTAGACAATTATTATTTAGACATATATATGTATTTTTATATATATATATATATATATATATATATATATATATATATTTATATTATAGCCCTTTGCAGTCAAATACATGGTAATATACCAAATACCTTTGAACCCTTATAAATATTTTGTATTAATATTTCTATGAATAATTTTATCAGATAGTGTTTAAACGAGTGTAACTGTTTAACGTATTTATGTTGTGTTTGGTGCAACGTGCGTTAAATTTGCTTGCACTTAAGCAAACGCGTTTACTTTCAACTTGTAATACACAAGCAAATAAAGCGTTAGCGTGCCACTTGTAATCTAGCCTTTTGTCAGGTCTGTATTTTATATTATTTTATACTGCACTATACATTAAATAGGCGCACTAAAAAATGTCAGATTCTCAGGTTAATGATTTTTACCTGTAGTACCAGATTGTTGGCTGGCCTTAGAACAGGTCCAAGCTCCCCCTGTGCTATGGATTGCGCTCCACTTGTAATCTGGCACTTATTAAATATGCAGATATTTTGTAACGCATTCCTTTTTGCTGCACATATAAAATATGACTTTTAACGTCTCTCTATTGAAGCAGGTTATTTGTTGCCTATAAAGATATCTTAACACTGCCAGCTCATATAAAATCCTAACATTTTTTTTTATCTGATTCAGACGATTTTAAAAAAAGTTTCCAATTTACTTCTATTATAATATTTACTTCATTCCCATGATATTCTTTGTTGAAAAGAAAGCTAGGCAGGCATCCGGAGCACTACATGGTAGGTAATAATGCTGCCATCTAGTGCTGTAGCAAATGGATAATATTCTTGTAAAAATGCTGCCATATAGTGTTCTGAGCTTATATCTCTGCTTTCAACAAAAAAATACAAACAGAACAAAGAAAATGTGATAATAGAATTAAATTAGAAAGTTGTTTAAAATGTTATGCCCTATCTGTATCATAAAATGTAAGTATATTATAGACATGTGCGATTCGGTTCGGTTCGATTCGGAAATTCGGAAAATTCGGAAAATTCTGCGATTCGGATCGAACCGAATTTCCGAATTCAAATTTTGCCGAATTTTTAGAATCGATTCGTAAATTCGGATGGCCATTGGATTACACTAGTATTATACAGTATGTTAGGTTAACACCTAATATACAGTATAATACTAGTCTAATCACACCTAAGACTTACCGAATTGCCGAATTTACGAACCGAATCGAACCGAATCGAACCGAATCCAGCCGAATCCGAAATGAATCAAATCGAAATTTTCCGAATTCGAATTGATCCAAACTTCGAAAAATTCCGAATCGATGCGAACCGAACCAAATTTTTTCGCCATGCACATGTCTATATTATATAATATAACTTTTAAACCTCATAGTATATCAGCCAGCACTCAGGCGAAGGGAGAGACAAGCCTTCTGCATGGTATACGACTAATTTTTGTAGCGATGCACTTAATAAATAGAAGGATGTATATTTTTTTAGCATAAGTGAGCACTTACCAGAATACCTCTGTACCCCAACCAGCAAGAGCAGTGAACAGACGAGGTCCGAAATCTCTGGCAGGGTTGACAGCATATCCAGAGTTGAAGCCCATAGACAGACCAATTACCAGGACTACAAATCCCACCGTGAAAGCTTCCAGCCCGCGAGGAATGGGGTTATTGTAAGGATCCACAATGGCTAAAACACACACTACCAAAGCTGCTGTGCCAATAAACTATAAGAGAAAAAAGGAGAGTACATTAGAAAAAAAAGCTTAAAACTAGGTCTAGATGATTGGTATTTTAAATCAATAATGGCAAACCCTTGTAGGATTTATTCACTTGGCTGCCAGAGAAAGTGCTACAATATTGCTCTGTAATATATTGCAGATCTCTCTGGCAGCAAACAGGGTTAATCATTGTTGCTATTTAGTTTCAGTGCTAGAAGATTTGTCATTGCAAACTCTATAGGGGCAAAGATTTGCTGACTTAGGAGGCAACTGAATACAACTTATATGTATAGAAAAATAACTCAAATGAGGGGGGGCAGGATGTGATAGAAATACTATTATTTGTGTGTTTAGGTAGAATTGCATCACATTTTATTATTATTATTATTGTTTATTTGTAGAGCGCCAACAGATTCCGCAGCGCTAACATTTAAGACAGAATAGCTGCGTCTCCTTTTGTTACCATGTAACACACTCAGTTCCGCATTTGACTTCAATAAACTCTTTTTAAAGGGAAAATAACATACTTTACATTAAAAACACAATGTGTTAGACTTTTTTTTCATAAAAATAAGTATTCTTTCTAATATCTGGAAAGTATTTTTATCCCCAGCGTATAAACTAAAGTAACTGGTTAATGTATAGAACTGCCAAATGCTAATTATAAGTACTTTTTTCAGTCTATAGATTTGCTCATTTGTAAAGTTTCATCTACTTTTCAATTCAATATAAAATCATTTATATCAGCTGTGTTTATCAGATAGGTTGTTTAACTTAGTCATTAGAATCCAATTAATATCCTTAATTTTATATCTATCTATATCAATATATATATATATATATATATATATATATATATATATATATATAAATATAATGTAACAAAAAACTTGCACTCGCTGGTCCTTTTTCAAAAAAAACTCTTTAACTGTGAAAAGTAGTAACGTTTGGGGGACAAAGTATCCCCTTCCTTAGACCCTGAGGAAGGGGATACTTTTTTCCCCTGAAGCGTTACTACTTTTTACAGTTTCATTATACTTACTCTGTACTAGCACCCTGGCAGTTGTGGGTTTAAGATAGATAATCTCCAACGATTTAATATATACATATATATATATATATATATATATATATATATATATACAGCAACAGACTCACACCCTCTGGACTTTACATTGTAATTTGAAGTCCAGAGAGTGTCTTGTCTGTAGCTGTTTAAACTATTATTGATTCGCTGGCATCCTGGCAGATGACTTTGGTTGGTGAGAGTGCACTCTATTTGGATATATACAGTATATGTGTGTGAGTATATATATATACGTGTGTGTGTGTGAGTATATATATATATATATATATATATATATATATATATATGTGTGTGTGTGTGAGTATATATATATATATATATATATATATATGTATGTATATGTGTGTGTGTGAGTATATATATATATATAATATAGATGTATATAAATAAATATAGATGTATTTACACACATATACACATCAGAGCATACTGAAGTAGGCTCAGGAAAGTGCATGTACTATACCTATTATTGATCCAAACATTGCTGCCATATATTGCTCAAGACTCTCTCATGGAAAGAAAATGTATATTTCAACTAAGGACACGAGAAGATGGAAAAGTTGATGATAGGAGTAAATTGTATTTTACTGCACTTGGTCATTATAAGTTTTTCAAGCCTATAGAGTCTATCTCACTGGTTTTCAAACCTGTTAACCTGTTCTTGGGCCTCCCCAACAGGCAAGGTTTTCATGATTACCTTGGATGAGAGCAGGTAAAATAACCATGATTATTAATCAGCTGATGATTTCACCTGTGTTTCAGTTCAGAGATCGAGAAAATGTGGCCTGAGAACAGGTTTGAAAACCAATGGTCTATCTGAATCATGGAAATAATATTATTGGTTTCCACGTCCCTTTAAGACAGGAATTAAGTGTGTTTTATGTCAAACTTCACACTTTCTTTTTTAAATGCTTGAGTGTTATTCTTTAAATTGCTTGTTCGCATATGAATATGTTCAATGCATATATAATTTGTATCTGCTTTACAATTTAATACTAGCTGTGAAGTGGTTAATAGAGTTTTCCACACTTGGACAAAGACAGTATTGAGAGGTGAAATAGAGACCTGTCTTCCAGGCTTCAGCTGGGTCAAATATGTAAGATATGCAGGAGGGATATGATATGACATCTCTCAAGGTCACAGAAGGGCATTTGACTAAGGGGAGCTGGTTGTGTGAATGACACTTACGTTATCCTATTCTATACAGCAGCAGCCATGTATCTTTATCCTGATAGTGATTCACTTTTATACAGTGAAACTATATTTTATTGCATTGAGATTAGTGTGTTACTAATTTCCCTCGTGTGTCACATGGTAAACAGATGAATACACACAGAATTAGGGTTGGTAATTTGGTCATAATAAATATACATGAACTAAGTCTGAGACACCTATAAACTACTCCAACACACCCAAACAAGGTAATTATTATAAATGAAAAATAGCACCAGGGATTATTCTGAATGTCACATAATGTATATATGTAGAACCACAAATATAATGTTATCTGCAATAATAGGGAAATGTCTGAACGACCATAGGCAAACTGGTACTTTCTCAAACAAGTTATAAAGAATTTTAAAATTTGAATAGAAAATGTATCAGTCTCGTGATAGGCAAGAATCATGTAGATTAGATAACAAGGAAAATGTACAATTTGAGTCATTGTACTATACATATTGTGCCATTCTATTTATATTTTATTTATTTATTTTACTTTTGATATCAAATAGTGTAGCTAAATAAAATACTATAGCTTCCAAATTAAAGTGATGGTAAGTTTATATAGTCTGGTAAGCTTGATTTGAAAATATAGCTGATAAACATTCGAGTCGCTCACTTTATTTCAGAAAAAATGATAAAGTTTTATATTCTTTGATTTTTACTATTTTATTGTGGCATCCAATCGCTCCGCCCCCATGCTGTTCCGGCTTTATGCACAGTGCTGTTGTAGAGCAGCCCCAAGCAAACGCATTGGCTAAAGAACTTTTTTTTCTTACAAACATGCCAGAATGCCAGGAATGTGATTGGATAGCAGAGAAAACGTCATCAAAATAACATTTTTAATGAATGAAACACCTACTTATTTTTATAGTTGCATCAATTCATGATAGTCAGGCTGCTTGAATTTACCATCACTTTAACTGTATTATTTTGCTGTATATTATCACTTTGATACAAATTTGAACATTTACCAACTATGGGCAAGATTATATATGCAGCGTCGGTTTTGGTATCACATATACAGCACCGCATATAAATGCAGCGCGAATATTTCACCCATCACCTGTAATTTTTACTCCCATAAGCTAACATAGAACCATGTTGCAAATCGGTATCACATATTCATTTTACTCTATTTTCACCTAGCCACACATAGGCAAGCGCAGCAAGACTTGCACAGAGTATGTGAGCACCGTAACCCTCTGAAAATAGTGACTAACACCTAACGCATGCGCAATATCTATCTACCTCCTGAAAATAACTAACACCTAACGCATGTGCAATATCTATCTACCTGTCAACCGTCATCCCCCCGCCGCAATAACTAATAAACTATATTAATCCCTAATCCGCCAACCCCCACATTGCAAAACATCTAATTAACATATTTATCCCTAAACCACCATCACCCCACAATGCAATCTACCTTAACCCCTAATCTGCCATTCACCCATATCGCAAAGTTCCTATTAAAACTATTAACCCCTAAACCACCATCCCCCACCAACGCAATAAAATTAATTAACCTATTAACCCCTAATCCACCGAACTCACAAAATAATCCTAATAAAACGATTAACCCCTAAACCACCAAGCCCATACAACGGAAATAACTAATTAAATTACTAAGCCCCCTAACCTAATATCCCCTAAATTAACACCCCCTTAAAACCCCCTTAAAAACATTAGGTTTATTTTTTTTTATTTTTGATCATTTGGTTTATTATTTTATGTAATGTTAGAATTTTTTATTTTTTGTAATCTTAGATTAATTTAATCTTAGTTTTTTTATTTTTAAGTAATGTTATCTTTATATCAATTGTTTGTAATGTAGTATTCTTTTAATTTAGGTAATTGGGGTTAATTTAGGGGGTGTTAGGTTAGGGGGTTAATTAGTAATTTAATTAGTTATTTGCGTTGTGTGGTTTTGGCTGTTTAGGGGTTAATAGTTTTATTAGGATTATTGCATTGTGTGGGTTTGGCAGATTAGGGGTTAATAGATTTATAAGGTTTGTTGCGATGTGGTTAATGGCGGATTAGGGGTTAATATTTTTAATAGGTACTTTGCGATGTGAGTTAATGGCAGATTAGGGGGTTAATAATTTTAATAAGGATTTTGCGATCTGGGTGAATGGCAGATTAGGGGTTAATACATTTATTAGGTTGTTTGCGATGTTGGGGTTGGTGGATTTAGGGGTTAATACTTTTCTTAGGTAGATCGCAATGTGGGTGAATGGCGTATTAAGGGTTAATAGTTTAATTGGGCATATTGCGTTGTGGGGGGTTGTTGGTTTAGGGGTTAATACTTGTATTATTAGTTCCGATGTGGGTTTGATGGCGGATATATGGGTTTTACGTGTTGGGTTAATTTTTGGGAGGCATGTTAGACTTTTACGGGAGATTTGACATTTTTTTATTTTCTTAGGCGCCGGCAGTTTCTAACGTGCCGTAAGTCACTGGCGACTTCAGAAATTCGTATTTATGCACAATTCTGGACATCGCTAGTTTATCCGACTTACGGCACTTTATGAACTGCCGGCCCTGTATATGTGATACCCCGATGTGTGAGGTGAAATAACAGGAGGCACGGGTTTCAGCAGTTGCGCTAAAGCCTGTGCCGTATATGTAATCTCGCCCTATGCTCCTCCTGTAAAAGCAACACAACACCATACTGGATCTCTTAAACAGATGCCTCCGTACTCACACAAAAGGTTAGATGTCTGACAATATCAGCAAATCACATCAGTCTTTAGCTCTATATATATACAGTATATATATGACCAGAACTTACCTGATCAAAGAAGCCATTCATAAGTGTCAGGTGCTCTGTTGGGAATGTTGCAAAGATGCCGGCGGTTCCATTGGGGCCCATCACATAGAGCTGGTCATTTGCAAAAAACCAGATGGCATCTGAAACCAAATACATCACACGTCAGGAAAAAGAACCTTAGCTCTAGGAATAAAGGCAATGTCTTCATATATTTACTGTCTTTGCTTTAACATCAGCTGATAAGCAGTAAACCAGGACAGACAAATGATATTTGTGATTTTCTTCCCAGTAATAAAATAAACTTTCAAAACTAACTTTTGATATCTCACAGACAAATGTATGAAATACCATGAAAAAAATGTTTCCTTTTGAATTTTGAAAAGCAGCATTTCTTCAATACACACAGCAAATAAATGTAACGTGCGTCTAGACAAACATAAGACTGGTTCAGTGGCAGCTTTTAGTTTGCACACAGCATTTATACTTATGCCGCTTGTGCCCTGCTCTGGGTGCTGATGGGTGGCACGGATTCTTCAGGAATGGCGCTGATGCAATATATGGTCTTATAGAAGAATTGTAATGCAGGTGCACAGAGCATATGCACATATGCTCAAATTAAAAAAAAAATACTATTTTTTTTTATTATGTAGGTTTTGAAAACCCAGAGCAGTCCGGTCATACACCCCTTGTAACCCCTCTTTAATATGTATCCTCTATTTGTAATTACAACATTTTTGTGCAGCCCTCCAACAGACTAACTTAGCAGAGTCTGAATATTATTAAAATAGATTGACACCTTCCTTGCTGCAATTGTTTTCAGGACTTTCATGATTCCGATAGAGCATGCCATTTTAAACAACTTTCTATTTTACTTCTATTATAAAATGTGCTTTGTTTTCTTTGTATCTTTTATTTAAAAACATACCTAGGTAGACTCAGGAGCACTACTCGCACTACTGGGAGCTAGCTGCTAATTAGTGGCTACACAAATATGTCTTTTGTCATTGGCTCACCTAATCTGTTTTGCTAGCTCTTAGTAGTGCATTCATGCTCAACAAGAGCACCAGCCAATCAGGTAAAAGGGAGCAAATGCCTTCCCATGATTTGCTTATTCCTTCTTCTTGAGCTGAGGAGGACTCCCGGGTACTTGCACCCTAATTCAGCTGAACCTGCACACCGTATTTAACAAGCAGCGGTCATCAGACCGCTGCTTGTCAAAGCCTTTCACCAACACATCAGTGGCAAAATTCAATCTCCGTGGTCTAGTCCGATCAAGGAGATTGACAGCTCCGGCCCGCGCGTGATTGGCTGTGTGTGGGCAGGGGGCGGGATTGCACGCGAGCGCAAAATAGTGCTCGCGTGCAATGGTAAATTCCTCTGGTGAAATTCTCCCCACCAGAGGCGAGCTGAGACCTCTGAATAGATTCAGTCAGTAATAATGACATTTAATGACCCTCTAAGGTCATAAATAAGATATGGTCCCTTGTGTGAAAAGGTTAGATACCCATATTATAAAAGCATATATTTATTATACATCTATAAAGCACAGCGCCGTTTATCTTACAATTATGGTTATAGTCGAACATGTTCCCCTTAAAAGATGGTGCCTGAAAATGTATTTCAGCACTTTGTTTTACTTTTTTAAAAGCAATTTTTAGGGGTCGATTTATCAAGCAGCGGTCATCAGAACACCTGGCGTCTGCCTGGGGAGATTAACAGCTCCTGCCCTATGTTAGCCCCTTTCCGCCATAGCTTGATAACTCGACCCCTTACTGTGTGAGTTGTCCCTATAAGTGAGCTCCAAAGCCTGCATTGGTTTACTCTTCAACAAAGGATCCCTAGAAAACAAAGCAACATTTATAATAGAGGTAAAATGGAGAGGTGTTTAAAATTGCATTCTCTGTCTGAATCATGAAAGCTTCATTTTGAATTCACTGTCCCTTTAAATAGAGTAGAAATGTGTAATCAGCAAATGCATAACAAAAAGACAAGTCAATAAAATTACTTTTAAATTCATCAGAAACCTATCGGCTGCTGTTTTCATCTACTGAAATTGTTTTCTTTTATTTCTCTGTCCATTGCAACATGTGACATCTGTCAGCCAATCACAGGCTCATATACACATTCCTCTTTAAACAGCTTTTAAAGGGATATGAAACCCAACATTTTCATGATTCAGATAGAGCATGTGATTTTAAATAACTACTAAAATGTACTTTTATCAATTTTTCTCTCTGTATCTTTGGTTGAAATGCAAGGACATAAACTCATGTCTGAAACACTATATGGCAGCAGTTTTGCAAGAATGTTTTCCATGTGCAAGAGCACTAGATGGCAGCCCTTTTTACTGCCATATAGTGCTCTAGACCGCTACTATGGCATCTCTTCAACAAAGAATACCATGGTAACAAAGCAAATTTGATAATAGAAGTAAATTGGAAACATTTTTAAAATGATATGCTCTGTCACATCTAATATCCCTTTAATTAATCTTATTCATGCAAAAAAGTAGCACATATTACAGCTTCTCCCTCAAATGCATGATAAAATATGTTTCAGTACTATGTCCCTTTAACCCATTTATAATTTATATCTGCAATAGTTGTGGGTCTAATGTATTTCACATTAGAAGTAATCACTGTATAATATGGCAGTACAGGCAGAGTTAATACATTGCTATATTGTATCCACAAGCGGATGAGAGAGAGATATATGGCTGTTCTGTTGGACGTAACCTGTTTTTCAAGATGTAACTTCCAAAGGGGCGTCTGTGACACAGAACAGAAGCTTGGTGTGTTTGTACATTAGTAATAACTTCCTGCAATTTTAGCTTTTCATTATTATATTGTGTCATTCAGAGATGTAGAGGAAGCCACCTCTGGGGTGCAATCCTAGCTGTTAGCAAAACAAACAATGTCATGACTATTGTGAGGTTAAAAGAGGATTTCCAGAAAGTTATATGAAATCAATTATTAAATGATTATAAAAAAAAATGTAAATTTTTTTAAAGCAATATATATATGTTTGTGTGTGTGTGCACATGTGAGTGTGTATGTGTGTATCTATACATGTGTGTGCGCGTGTGAGTGTCTGTGTAAGCATGTGTGCATCTGTGTATGTGTGTGTGTGTAAATGTATATGTGTGTGTTTGCTCATCTGTATATGTGTGCATGTGCGCATCTGTGTATGTGTGCGCGTGTGTGTAAGTGTATATGTGTGTGTGTGCTCATCTGTGTATGTGTGTGCGTGTGTGTGCATGTGTATATGTGTGCGTGTGCTCATCTGTATATGTGTGCATGTGCGCATCTGTGTATGTGTGCGCGTGTGTGTAAGTGTATACGTCTGTGTGTGCTCATCTGTATATGTGTGCATCTGTGTATGTGTGTGTAAGTATATATGTGTGTGCGTGCACGCATCTGTACATGTGTGCATGTGTATATGTGTGTGTGTGTATGTATATGTGTGTGCATGTGTGTATGTGTGTTTATGTGTGTGTATATGTGTGTATATTTGTGTATGTATATGAGTGTGTGTATGTGTGTATGTGTATATGTGTATGTATATGTGTGTGTGCATATGTATATATGTGTATGTGTGTGTATGTATGTGTGTGTATGTGTATATGTGTATGTATATGTGTGTGTGCATATGTATATATGTGTATGTGTGTGTAAGTATATATGTGTGTGCGTGCACGCATCTGTACATGTGTGCATGTGTATATGTGTGTGTGTGTATGTATATGTGTGTGCATGTGTGTATGTGTGTTTATGTGTGTGTATATGTGTGTATGTATATGAGTGTGTGTATGTGTGTATGTGTATATGTGTATGTATATGTGTGTGTGCATATGTATATATGTGTATGTGTGTGTATGTATGTGTGTGTATGTGTATATGTGTATGTATATGTGTGTGTGCATATGTATATATGTGTATGTGTGTGTATGTATGTATGTGTGTGTAGGCATGTGCATGTGTATGTGTGCATGTGTGTATATATATATATATATATTGGGCTCTGGAGTTTCTACTTTGAGGAAAACAGTTTTTTTTAATAAATCAGGTGCACAATTTATTTAAAATATGATTTCTTTTCCATATTAACTAAAACTAATGGTCCTAATAAACAGAACATATTACATACATTGTTCAAGCTTTAAAACCAATCATAATGTAACTGCAGTATATGAAATCATTTCTAATGCACTAACATATCTGCCCAACATATCCCCTATATGCTTAACACAATGCTTACATTATTTTGTGTTCATTTAAATGCAAAAGAAAGTTTGTGTAGTAATAGCACAAATGAGTTAATCGTGCAAACCTTTAAATAAATCGTTCACACTATTTATGTATTTTGAAAAATAAATCCCAAAAGTGCCAACTCTGAGGCTCCATAATTTTTACTTCGATGTCTTTGTAAGTAAAATTAAGGAGCCATACATTGTGCAAAGTGCACATGAAAAGAGAAATGAATGTAACTTTCCTTACATACATTGTGTAACCCTGTTATAACCCTCTCATGCGTTTCATTATTACTATGTCAGAGCTCAACAAATGAATCACTAGCATGTGAAAGCCATTATAATAACTGAGAGATTATTAACTTAATTAAGCTTGTATGTTAAGAAATCTCACAAATTTTGAGTGGGATGTTCCTAAACATATACAAAAAATTATATAAGAAAAGAAGCTATGAGATAAAATCAGCGCTTAAAGTATGGTTGCACCAGAGCTTTATTTATGTGTATATATCACGTGTGCACTTCTGGATGTTTCAGATTAATTACAGATACCAATAATATTGTGTATAAACCAAGCAGATTGCAACAAGGTATCCACAGATAACAGCAATTGCTGCTAGTAAAAACAAGGTATCCACAGATAACAGCAATTGCTGCTAGTAAAAACAAGGTATCCACAGATAACAGCAATTGCTGCTAGTAAAAACAAGGTATCCACAGATAACAACAATTGCTGCTAGTAAAAATAAGGTATCCACAGATAACAGCAATTGCTGCTAGTAAAAACAAGGTATCCACAGATAACAGCAATTGCTGCTAGTAAAAACAAGGTATCCACAGATAACAGCAATTGCTGCTAGTAAAAACAAGGTATCCACAGATAACAGCAATTGCTGCTAGTAAAAACAAGGTATCCACAGATAACAGCAATTGCTGCTAGTAAAAACAAGGTATCCACAGATAACAGCAATTGCTGCTAGTAAAAAGAAGGTAA